>NC_056739.1:623847398-624107398 GCF_019279795.1 Protopterus annectens
GTGGCATGAGACACAAACTTAAATTGTTAAGCACCCCATGCTTAAATTAAGGTCAGGTCTAGAGTTAGGCAATCAAATCTGCCCGTACTGACCAGGAAAAAGAATAGCAAGTATAAAAGATTATTTCTACCTGCTGTCAGTCAGTAACTTGTTTTGAATTTCTGTTAGAACAACAGGATGTGTTTTTGCCAACACTTTCTGAAGTGCAAAAAGTCTGAAACTCAAATGTCTATCATTATATAAATTCAGTCCTCAATGCGTTTAAAAACCACTGACTTTATGAGGAACAGACCACATATATGAGGGAAAAATCTGGGCATTCAAAAAAATCTGGACAGTTGAGAAGCATGGAAAGTAAATGTCGATGCAAAGAATGGAGTTGCACTAAATTTTTGACAGCATTAGCTAAATGCTTTATGACTTTGAAAGCTGGCAAATATTTAGCATTTGTTTTTTTCTATTTTAGTAAAAATCGTAGTATATGGAGCAGATAAAACTCTATGCACCAAAAACTATTATAATCAGGTCTTCCATCCTAATCTACTATTATGTTTTCTCAACATGGATGCCAAAATGCACCTCCTGAGATTTGTTCTTGAGGTGAATTTCTCTGCATCCGTCTTGAAAGTATAAATCGGTTAGGATCGGTGATCCACTCAATCATGTATGTAGTGCATGCAGGACTGCAATTACACATTGAAGCTGTGAAAAAAAATACAGACTTGTTACGCACTTTTCTGACATCACAAGATTTTAAGCACGCCCAAGCAATCAATGGCCAGTGCCAACCACCAGATAAAATAGCAGTAGAAGCTAAAACAGCTTTAAAAGCTGTTAGACACTTTACTCTGCCATATTTTTAAATGCAGTGATGTACAGCGAAGTGACTAACAGCTTTTAAAGTCATTAATTCCTTAGAGGGATTTTTTTTTTCTTTCTACCAGCTGTGTGTGTCAGGAGGAATTTTTTTTTCTTTTTTTATGCATCTTTCAAAGACGCAACACCTTACTATCCTACATTGTTTCCCTACAATTTTTAGTAAATGGGGATAATAAAACTCCATGCACTACAAAAAATATGGTGGGCCTCTCTGATTGTAAGTCTTGTTAGCTCTGGACTCTAGCTGAATTTCTTGACAGCCATGTCTTGAATAAGGGTCACATCTTAAAGACTGACTTTTTAGAAAGTCAAATTTCATATGGTAGATACCCATATGACAAACTTTCTGAATAGTCAAAGCAGTTGTATGAGGACTACAGGTTCCTTATACTTTATTTAAAATTTTACATTTTCACATTATTACTTGATTAAAATCCGTCTCTGGTACAGGGACGTCGGGAGGCATACTGACTGTACGCATTTCAGTACAGTTTATCTGGAGTGGGGGGTAGAATCTAGCTGGCTATAGGACCCAGCAGCCTGTTAGCTACAAACCAATGGCTGTGCTGATTGGTCCAGAGACTCCCGCTTTAGTTTTGAGAGAGGCAGCAAATATTAATATATTAATAAGAGCACAAAAACTTCCAGACCCAGTTCCACTTGACCTGTTTGCTTCGGTTCAGCTGCTTATCTGTATACTTTTTATTGCTGCTGTTGCATAGATTTTTACCTGGCTGGCTGAATCATTTATGTAAGTTATTTAAGTTTTATTTATAAAATATGAGATGCAGAACGAAGAAGCAGACTACTACTCAATGTGAATGAAGTGAAATGAATGAACTATCATGGTAGTAAATGCTGCATAGATAGCTAGTCCATTTCCACAGATAATTTTTTTTTGTTATAAAAAAAGCTTGCTGTCACTCAATCTTTTACTGAGCAAGTGAAAGTTAACGGTGACCATGAGTCTTCTTAGCAAAAAAAAAAAAAAAGAAGTTAGCCTTAATGGATGCTACACTGTTAGTGCCAGACCAGTGCTTAAAAAGCCTTAGTATGTCATTTATTACGATCATAACAAGTTTCCTCCTTTACTTTCCACAAGAAAGAACATTTTTTTTTTTTGGATTACTCGCCACATGCATAATGCTATGCTAGTAGTATTGCTGCTTTTGTTATTTTCCTTGACAAGCAGCTATCTTAGTGTATTTATCACATTTAAGTGTGTGTAGCCCTAGTCTCGACTCCCTAGAGTAATATTTTTGAGTGTACTGGCAGTTGCAGACGAAATTGAGAAGACTAAGGCAGTGGCACATACACAGATCAATTTGTCCGGTAATTATCAGTACTAGCAGTACTAGTAGTACTAATATAATAAGTATGTGTAGTTGGCTTGTTGTTTTGTTTTCCATTTCCAGTCCCATGAAAATTATTACTGAGCAATCACAACTCACGAGCAATGCAATGAGTGTATAGTTAGTAAAACCTGCCAAAGAACAAACGTGCGCACAAAGAAAAAGCATTGCCAGTTAATTAGTTAAGCATATATCCCCTCACCCCGTGTCTCTGTAAATCTGCGATTATCAGGTAAATTTATGCCAATACTAACCTAATGTATAGAAATTCAGAGTGAAAAATAGTGTACTGTCTCTGAGACTCTGACTCTCTAATGTATTAACATTAGCTTTTAGAAGATGGCGCGCAAGGCATCACAGGAGAGTGGGAAGGGTTTAAGGCCTACTAGTACCGCAAATACAGAGACTCACACAGGTTAGCCGAGGTTTCAAACTGGTTTGTGCACCCATACTGTCTGTCTGATACTTGATACACATACACGCACGCAAGGCTTTTGCATTACCTCACAGCCAGGTAAATTATCAGCTGATCCATTCAGTTGACAGTCTAATAAGCATGCTGTTAATTAGCTGTCCTGAATCCTGATTTGGACAACTGTTTTTAGTAAAAATAACACATGGTCCCTTTTGTCACTAGAAACGTTTTTTTTATTTTATTTTTTCATTCAAACCCCCTTTTTGGCTCTCAGTAACTAAGCGTTTAAATTGACAGCTTATACGATGATGTTATACCACAGCATAGCAGCTATACTGTTACTACTGCATGCTCTGTATGTCCTTGTAAAATTGAACTACTAGGGTTGCCCTAGCAAATAAGGAATATCAGCTGCTGTAACATCTTAGACCTGATTTAGTCCGTTAATACTTATGCAACTCTTGTACCATGATCTGCTTGTGCAGACTTTATGTATTGTTATATAGAACAAATTGAAAATATACAAAGTTTTGCTAAATTTGTATTCTACAACTGCTCCTTAATACGTCGAACCGGCTTGCTCCAGTGCGAGATTTCTGATAAAACTATCATGAGCTGTAGTGCCATCTACTACACGGTTGCAGAAGTACTAAATTAGAACTTCATGAAGGTAGGAGACACATCTGTCTCTAATCTCCCCCTTTCATGTACAGGAAAGCATTAACGCTTAGAAGCCTTTATGCTACAATACCATCATTCAGAGAGAGACAGACAGAGTAGAAGACAAACCACTTTTGAAATGGAAAAACAAAATAAGTGACGGGCTGTGTGCAATGACGAAGTGCATTACAGAAGTATTTGGAGTTTTTGCTGCAATACATCCTGTGGGCAATCTTAATAGTTCTGGGGGCATTTTTCTACACTTCAGCTTCAGTACAATGAGAGAAAGCGCAGTGCAACTTGTGCAAGTACTGCTTTCACTCTATCTTTCACATAAACACTGCCCCATTAATTTACTTCAGCTTCAGGTCTTGTGTTATTGTAACAGTTTAGAAATATGTGCAGTCGATTAACCTTGCAAAGCTGCTTCCACAGTCAGACTAATGATCCCTTAAAATAATGTCAATACATTACAAACCAGTTAAAATGCCATTCAAATGTGGATTATCCAGTTTGTAGTTAAGGATCTATCCATTTAAGCCATCGAGTTGGGTTACAACAAAATTCAGAATTTACCTGAATTTACTGGAGGACTCAGTGGAGTTGTCATAGATAACTGAAGTTTTCTGGTGCAGCAGCTCTATCTGTATGTCAAGTCTGGTATTGCAGGCAGACAGCTTTCCTGCAATACTAGGTCTGACATACTGATGCTGCACAGGAGCTCCACCTGTAGGGCAGAATTGGTTAATGCAGGCATGAAGACCATTATGAGTCCAGATACCAGCAGTACAGCTCCACCTACATGTGGAACTGAAATTCGGGACTGCAGATGGAGCTTCTGGGTGCTGTAAACTTCATTAAAAGCTGAAAGCAAACCTTTTGTTTATTTATGCAATGCTTAAGTAGATTAGCCACATGTGTACTACCAAAATGAGATGGAAAAGGTAAGGAAAATATTTAAGGATTTTTTAAGGATTTTTCTGAAAGAATTGCCTAGACCCAGTTCTCACTAGCTGTTTGCACAAAGATCTATTTGCAGGCTTGCTCCTGCTTCATGAGAGTGATTATATACTCACAATTTTTAAAATAAGTTGAAGACACACATATTTATTTATTTATTTATTTATTTTATTTTACATTTGTTTACCGGGTTAGTCCAACTGGATACATATCCTTTTTCAGCAGAGACCCGGGGAGAAAAGCTCCACAGTACAAAAGGTTTTGAGTTACAATTTCAACAATTTCAAAATAACATGGTAAGGTAATCAAAAAGTTTAAACATAACAGTTGCAAGAAAGTTCAAGGAAAAAAAGAAAAACAAATTCATAATTGAGACAAGGTTTAGGTTTGCATTACATAGTAACAGTTTTTGGATATCATAGTAAGAAGAGACATCAAGTTAAAAATTAGCTATAACTTAAGTAATTCATATGATAAGTGGATTAATGAAAACATAGGATCTTTGGACACTATTAAAGATGATATTATAGGCTCCAAGAGATAGGTAAAGAAATATCGAGTATAATGCTCATAGGGATTCATAAATAGAGGGGTGTTAGAGTGAGCTAGAGATCCTGTACTATAGTTTAGTAGGGCAGTAGTAGAATAAGAGAGAAAAATGGCATCGGGAGATAGCATGGATAGTATTGGGATTTTTAGGACTAGTCAGGTTTGGTACAGGAACATAGCCAATGCGCTTTTAGGAAAGATTTGAGGTTACTTTTGAACTTGCTAAGGGAGGTAGTTAGTCTTAGGTCACTAGGAAGGGAGTTCCATAGTTTTCCAATGGAATTAGCATAAAGAGCATCCCCACCTAAGTTATTAGTTTTGATTGTTTGTACTAGTTCACTATTGGAGGATCTAAGGCAGCTGAGATTAGAATAGGGGGTGAAAAGTTTGTTTATTGAGGGGGTTTTATGTGGTTCCTTGATTATTTTAAATGCTTCAGTAAGTTGATTAAGTTTAAGAAGATTGGGGAGTTCTAACCAGGCTAGTTTTTTTAGGTTTAGGCAGTGATGAGTATGGTACGGTTCGCCTGTTACGAATTTGGCAATATGATTATAAGTCATAGAGAGTTTGTTGAGCTCAGCTTTATTAAGGAAGGAGAATACTGGGGAGGCGTACAGTAGGGTGGAGAGAAGATGTGTACGTGCAATGGTTAGTTTGGTAGTAGGGGTTAGAAAGTTTTTAATTCTATACATAGAGCCTAGTTTCTTGTTTACAGTTTTTATAGTTTGACTGATGTGCATATCAAATTTGAGCTTGTGATCAATAGTAACTCCAAGTAGTTTGGCATTAGTGACAGGCTCTATGATGGTACCATTTGTGGACTGAACATGGAAGGTCCTATTATTAGTAAGTGTAGGGTGTTGTGCTAAGGAAGAGGCTGAGGTGGGGAAAATTAGTAGTAGCTTGGTTTTTGTTGGATTCAAGATAAGTTTCTTTTCAATGAACCATGTTTCAACTGCAGCAAAGCAGTTTTGGGTAATTACTTGGAGATTATGGAGGGAGGCGTCGGAGCAGATCAGAGTGGAGTCATCTGCATATTGAATGCAGGTTGCATTAGGGATTACTGAACAGAGATCATTTATAAATACAGAAAAGAGAAGGGGACCGAGTATAGAGCCTTGGGGTACTCCTATGGTGTTTGGTAGTAATTGAGATAGCTTGCTTTGCCACTGGACAGCTTGTTGTCTCCCTGACAGGTAGGCATCAAACCAGCTTAGGGCTGAGTAGTCTAGGTGAAAAGTTTTCAGGGTGTGGAGCAGTGCTTGGTGATTAACCATGTCAAAAGCTTTTGACAAGTCCAGAAAGAGAGCAGAGGTAATTAGTTTATTATTTCGGTTGCAGTTGACTGAGTCAACAAAGGAGAGGAGGGCAGTGGTTGTACTGTGATGGGGGCGAAAGCCGTGTTGCGTGTTAGACAAAAGATTATTTAGAGTTAGATAGTGGAGGAGTTGCTTATGAACACATCTTTCCATAATTTTTGCTATTGGGGACATTATTGCTATAGGTCTAAAATTTGATATTTCCGTGGAGGCGCCGCCCTTGTGAAGTGGGATGACATATGATATTTTCCACACAGTGGGGATTTTAGACTCTGTAATGCTTCTATTTATCAGAATGGAGATAGGATAGGCTATAACATCTGATGCTATTTGTAGGTATTCAGCTGGGAGTCGATCGGCCGATAAGCTGGATGGTTTAAGTTTCTTTAATAGGGAGCTAATATAGGAGGTGGATATTGGATGAAGGTTAAAGGCAAGTGGAGATTTACCAGCAGTATTGGTTGTGAGGGGGGTAGGATTAGTTGTGGAAGGTGAGGAGGAAGGTAACTTGCCGGCTAGGGACTGGATGGTCTCAGTAAAAAATGAGTTAAACGTATTGGCTATTTCATCCGGGTCTTTACCAGTAAGTTTAGTAGGGGTAGGAGTAGAGGGTTTCCCAGAGTGAAGAAGGTTATTAAAACCTGCCCAAAACTTTTTTGGGTTATTCTGATGTTTGTCCTGGAGGTGGCAGTAATAGTTTTTTTTATCTTGGGTGATATGTGACTTTGTAGAATTTCTTAGCTGCTGAAATTTAATACGATCTAAGGGCAATTTCGTGGATCGCCACTTTTCCCAAGCTTGGTCTCTAAGCTTAATTTTTGATTTTGTTTCCTTAGTTAGCCATGGTGCTATGCGAATTTTTGATCTTATAAGGCGGTTTGGTGCATGGGAGTCCAGTATTTTTAGAAATGTGTCGTTAAAATAACCCACACTCTCATCTAGGGGAAGTGACTTTAGCCTTGACCAGTTACAGGATTTAAGTTCTTCTAGGAAAAGTTCTGGAAGAAATTTTTTCTTATTTCTAATAAGTCTATATATCGGAGGTCTTGTGATAGCCATTTTGTCCTTCCTTATGTATGTGACTAGGTGGTCGCTGAGATCATTGGGGAGGGTACCTGTGGTATAGTTATTTGTATCTTTATTGGTAAGAATCCAGTCGATGGTGCTTTCTTTTGCTTAGTATTACCAATTCTTGTAGGGAAGTAATGTTTTGGGAAAAGCCATATAGGTTAATAGGTGGAGGATTAATATGGTCAGAGAATTGTGTCCAGTCTATGTTGACGTCTCCCAGTATGATGGTCTCTTGGGGGTAGTTTATGGTTAACCAATTTAGGGTTACTTCCAAGGTTTCTAAGTTTTTCCCTGGAGGAATGTAAACTACAATGAGATTAATGGTCTTATGTTTATTTAGGCATATTTGTAGGGCAATTAGCTCCATATTAGCGACCTTAGGGGGTTGTATTGGGTTCAATATGATATTCAGAGTATTTCTAAACATTACCGCTATTCCACCACCCTTTTTTTTTATCCGATCAACCCTCAACATATTAAACCCAGGTGGAAGTATCTCTTCATCCTTAGTGGATGGTTTAAGCCAGGTTTCAGTTAGGCACATAATGTCTGGGAGATGCATGGGTAATAATGCATGAAGATTCTGAACCTTGTTATTTATACTTCTAAGATTGAGATGAAACATACGGAGAGTGCTGGAAGATTTTGAGGCTACATTTGAGGAAGTGGAGTCAAGATTGGTAATTTGGCCTGGGTTGGGGTGTATATCCCCATCTTTGGCTATACATTTTTTCAGTTGGTCAATTAGTCTTAGTAGTTTAAAAAGTATCTTTAGACTATGTTTAGTAGTAGTTACTTTGGGGTATCGTTGAGTTAAGTATTCAGTTTTGAAGTATGGTGTAGTGGGGTAAATGATAGTACAAGTAGGATAGGAGGGATGATTTGTATATTTGCATGTGTGTCCATTGGGGTAATGAATACCAAATAGAGTGTAGTTTTCATATCTGGTTGCAAAGTAAGGGATAAGTAATAGTACCGCTAGTATTGAAATAATGGTTATTACTTTGCACATGATAATGTATAAGCAAATGGCTGTCAGAGTAGGTTGCTTTTGAAAATGCCTGTTAAGGTATTGGTAGATGGGCGGGATTGTGGGAGGAGAGGTATTCAATTGGTAGGGGACTGTAATTGGTTTAGAGTTAGTGGGTTGGGTTTACTGACCTCATAAATGTAGAGATAGTGGGGGCGGGTGGGATATGGGGGCAGGGTGGGGAGCGGAGCGAGCCCGAGCGTAGCGAGGGCGAAGCGGAGCGGGGATACACAAGTCAGGAGTTTGCAAGGTCTTAAAGCCGGCTACATGTAAGTAACAGGGCTGCTATATGAGTTATTTACAGTTGTAGTATACTTTCCTTAGTCCTTAAGCACAGTTACATGAGCTAATTTCAGGTTAAGTTTACGACCAACTTCTTTGATAAATCCCTAGATAGATAGCCAAGAAAAGTATAGGGATTTGAAGCTGTTTAGGGGGAAGGCTGCCAAGTTAGATGTTCGGTACTGTTGTGTTTCCTGCCTGCAAGACTCTTTCAGGCCTTAATAATAATATGTTGAGGGTTTAGATTTTACCCAAAATTATCCTTGGGGAAGTATTATTAAGCTTTTGGTGATAGCTGGCAAGCAGCCTGTGCCTTCGCACTGTGATTTAGGTTCTTCAAGGCCACCACTTAAATCTAGGAGCCACGCGGTGGGTTGGTTGAGGGAGGCTTCCTATGTTGAAGGAGAGGAACAGATAGTGTTTAGATATGGTAGTAATATTAACCTCAGATAGAAACCTTAAAACGTTATTGTTTGACTACACAGAGAGGTTAACTTATAGTCGCTAGGTTTATTAGATGGGTAGGTGAGTGTTTAGGCTCACAAAGGCTATGTTAATGTCCATATACCACTGTAACTGTAGTCAAATAAGAATAAAACATGTCAATTCAATCAAAAAGTATGTCGCCAACCATGCACGTCGACTAGGGCATTAAAACAGTAGCAATTTCACTTCCTTTAATGCCAGATGTTAAACCACATTAGCAGCTAATAATGCAAGACTAATACAATCTACCGACCAAACAAGTCAGTGCACATGAAGAATGAAATCACAAAAATGAATAGTTACTTCAGTTTCTGTATATAATTCAACTGATATCTAGTAGGTTGCTTTCATTAAGTATCTACAGATAGTTCTGCGACAGAGCGTTTCCCAAAACAAAACCATGTGAAGTAATACATCAGACGCTAGGTCGTTTTAAAGCATTATCTTGTCACTTTCTCAGGTTTAGTTACACCATAAACTGTTTATACACATATAGGTTGCAGACTTCGAAAGCAGAAGGTAAACAATGTACTTTTATGCAATTTAGACCATACCTTATGGCAGGAGCGAGTGAGCGACAGGGGAACACAACAGTACACTTGCTAGGTTTGAAAAGGGCGGAAAAAGTGTTAGGACTTATGAAAACTCACTGACGTCAGAGGATACACAAGTCAGGAGTTTGCAAGGTCTTAAAGCCGGCTACATGTAAGTAACGGGGCTGCTATATGAGTTATTTACAGTTGTAGTATACTTTCCTTAGTCCTTAAGCACAGTTACATGAGCTAATTTCAGGTTAAGTTTACGACCAACTTCTTTGATAAATCCCTAGATAGATAGCCAAGAAAAGTATAGGGATTTGAAGCTGTTTAGGGGGAAGGCTGCCAAGTTAGATGTTCGGTACTGTTGTGTTTCCTGCCTGCAAGACTCTTTCAGGCCTTAATAATAATATGTTGAGGGTTTAGATTTTACCCAAAATTATCCTTGGGGAAGTATTATTAAGCTTTTGGTGATAGCTGGCAAGCAGCCTGTGCCTTCGCACTGTGATTTAGGTTCTTCGGCGTCACCACTTAAATCTAGGAGCCACGCGGTGGGTTGGTTGAGGGAGGCTTCCTATGTTGAAGGAGAGGAACAGATAGTGTTTAGATATGGTAGTAATATTAACCTCAGATAGAAACCTTAAAACGTTATTGTTTGACTACACAGAGAGGTTAACTTATAGTCGCTAGGTTTATTAGATGGGTAGGTGAGTGTTTAGGCTCACAAAGGCTATGTTAATGTCCATATACCACTGTAACTGTAGTCAAATAAGAATAAAACATGTCAATTCAATCAAAAAGTATGTCGCCAACCATGCACGTCGACTAGGGCGCATTAAAACAGTAGCAATTTCACTTCCTTTAATGCCAGATGTTAAACCACATTAGCAGCTAATAATGCAAGACTAATACAATCTACCGACCAAACAAGTCAGTGCACATGAAGAATGAAATCACAAAAATGAATAGTTACTTCAGTTTCTGTATATAATTCAACTGATATCTAGTAGGTTGCTTTCATTAAGTATCTACAGATAGTTCTGCGACAGAGCGTTTCCCAAAACAAAACCATGTGAAGTAATACATCAGACGCTAGGTCTTTTTAAAGCAGTATATAGTCACTTTCTCAGGCTTTGTTACCCTATAAACTGTTTATGCACATATTGGTTGCAGATTTTAAAAGCAGAAGGTAAAACATGTACTTTTATGCAATTTAGACCATACCTTATGACAGGAGCGAACGAGCGACAGGGGAACACAACAGTACACTTGCTGGATTTGAAAAGGGCGGAAGACGTGTTAGGACTTATGAAAACTCGCTGACGTCAGAGGATACACAAGTCAGGAGATAGCAAGGTCTCAAAGCCGGCTACCTGTAAGTAACAGGGCTGCTATTTGAGTTGCTTACAGTTGTAGTATACTTTCCTTAGTCCTTAAGCACAGTTACATGAGCTAATTTCAGGTTAAGTTTACGACCAACTTCTTTGATAAATCCCTAGATAGATAGCCAAGAAAAGTATAGGGATTTGAAGCTGTTTAGGGGGAAGGCTGCCAAGTTAGATGTTAGGTACTGTTGTGTTTCCTGCCTGCAAGACTCTTTCAGGCCTTAATAATAATATGTTGAGGGTTTAGATTTTACCCAAAATTATCCTTGGGGAAGTATTATTAAGCTTTTGGTGATAGCTGGCAAGCAGCCTGTGCCTTCGCACTGTGATTTAGGTTCTTCAAGGCCACCACTTAAATCTAGGAGCCACGCGTGGGTTGGTTGAGGAGGCTTCCTATGCTGAAGGAGAGGAACAGATAGTGTTTAGATATGGTAGTAATATTAACCTCAGATAGAAACCTTAAAACGTTATTGTTTGACTACACAGAGAGGTTAACTTATAGTCGCTAGGTTTATTAGATGGGTAGGTGAGTGTTTAGGCTCACAAAGGCTATGTTAATGTCCATATACCACTGTAACTGTAGTCAAATAAGAATAAAACATGTCAATTCAATCAAAAAGTATGTCGCCAACCATGCACGTCGACTAGGGCGCATTAAAACAGTAGCAATTTCACTTCCTTTAACGCCAGATGTTAAACCACATTAGCAGCTAATAATGCAAGACTAATACAATCTACCGACCAAACAAGTCAGTGCACATGAAGAATGAAATCACAAAAATGAATAGTTGCTTCAGTTTCTGTATATAATTCAACTGATATCTAGTAGGTTGCTTTCATTAAGTATCTACAGATAGTTCTGCGACAGAGCGTTTCCCAAAACAAAACCATGTGAAGTAATACATCAGACGCTAGGTCGTTTTAAAGCATTATCTTGTCACTTTCTCAGGTTTAGTTACACCATAAACTGGTTATACACATATAGGTTGCAGACTTCGAAAGCAGAAGGTAAACAATGTACTTTTATGCAATTTAGACCATACCTTATGGCAGGAGCGAGCGAGCGACAGGGGAACACAACAGTACACTTGCTAGGTTTGAAAAGGGCGGAAAAAGTGTTAGGACTTATGAAAACTCACTGACGTCAGAGGATACACAAGTCAGGAGTTTGCAAGGTCTTAAAGCCGGCTACATGTAAGTAACGGGGCTGCTATATGAGTTATTTACAGTTGTAGTATACTTTCCTTAGTCCTTAAGCACAGTTACATGAGCTAATTTCAGGTTAAGTTTACGACCAACTTCTTTGATAAATCCCTAGATAGATAGCCAAGAAAAGTATAGGGATTTGAAGCTGTTTAGGGGGAAGGCTGCCAAGTTAGATGTTAGGTACTGTTGTGTTTCCTGCCTGCAAGACTCTTTCAGGCCTTAATAATAATATGTTGAGGGTTTAGATTTTACCCAAAATTATCCTTGGGGAAGTATTATTAAGCTTTTGGTGATAGCTGGCAAGCAGCCTGTGCCTTCGCACTGTGATTTAGGTTCTTCGGCGTCACCACTTAAATCTAGGAGCCACGCGGTGGGTTGGTTGAGGGAGGCTTCCTATGCTGAAGGAGAGGAACAGATAGTGTTTAGATATGGTAGTAATATTAACCTCAGATAGAAACCTTAAAACGTTATTGTTTGACTACACAGAGAGGTTAACTTATAGTCGCTAGGTTTATTAGATGGGTAGGTGAGTGTTTAGGCTCACAAAGGCTATGTTAATGTCCATATACCACTGTAACTGTAGTCAAATAAGAATAAAACATGTCAATTCAATCAAGAAGTATGTCGCCAATTATGCACGCCGACTAGGGCGCATTAAAAACAGTAGCAAATTCACTTCCTTTAACGCCAAATGTTAAACCACATTAGCAGCTAATAATGCAAGACTAATACAATCTACCGACCAAACAAGTCAGTGCACATGAAGAATGAAATCACAAAAATGAATAGTTGCTTCAGTTTCTGTATATAATTCAACTGATATCTAGTAGGTTGCTTTCATTAAGTATCTACAGATAGTTCTGCGACAGAGCGTTTCCCAAAACAAAACCATGTGAAGTAATACATCAGACGCTAGGTCGTTTTAAAGCATTATCTTGTCACTTTCTCAGGTTTAGTTACACCATAAACTGGTTATACACATATAGGTTGCAGACTTCGAAAGCAGAAGGTAAACAATGTACTTTTATGCAATTTAGACCATACCTTATGGCAGGAGCGAGCGACAGGGGAACACAACAGTACACTTGCTAGGTTTGAAAAGGGCGGAAAAAGTGTTAGGACTTATGAAAACTCGCTGACGTCAGAGGATACACAAGTCAGGAGTTTGCAAGGTCTTAAAGCCGGCTACATGTAAGTAACGGGGCTGCTATATGAGTTATTTACAGTTGTAGTATACTTTCCTTAGTCCTTAAGCACAGTTACATGAGCTAATTTCAGGTTAAGTTTACGACCAACTTCTTTGATAAATCCCTAGATAGATAGCCAAGAAAAGTATAGGGATTTGAAGCTGTTTAGGGGGAAGGCTGCCAAGTTAGATGTTAGGTACTGTTGTGTTTCCTGCCTGCAAGACTCTTTCAGGCCTTAATAATAATATGTTGAGGGTTTAGATTTTACCCAAAATTATCCTTGGGGAAGTATTATTAAGCTTTTGGTGATAGCTGGCAAGCAGCCTGTGCCTTCGCACTGTGATTTAGGTTCTTCGGCGTCACCACTTAAATCTAGGAGCCACGCGGTGGGTTGGTTGAGGGAGGCTTCCCAAAATTATCCTTGGGGAAGTATTATTAAGCTTTTGGTGATAGCCGGCAAGCAGCCTGTGCCTTCGCACTGTGATTTAGGTTCTTCGGCGTCACCACTTAAATCTAGGAGCCACGCGGTGGGTTGGTTGAGGGAGGCTTCCCAAAATTATCCTTGGGGAAGTATTATTAAGCTTTTGGTGATAGCTGGCAAGCAGCCTGTGCCTTCGCACTGTGATTTAGGTTCTTCGGCGTCACCACTTAAATCTAGGAGCCACGCGGTGGGTTGGTTGAGGGAGGCTTCCTTATGGCAGGAGCGAGCGAGCGACAGGGGAACACAACAGTACACTTGCTAGGAATATCTAATTTTTTCCTACTAGTAGAAGATAATAATGTGAATGTATAACTCAAACTAAAATTCATTTTCTCATTCATATGTCTGACTCTTCAACCTTTTCTTATAAACCACATTTCCATAGCTTTAAACCTTTGTCCAACTTACGTTTAAAGTCTTCATTTAATAAAATACCTTATGGTTTTACTACAAATTATTTGTAAAGCAATGAAACAGAACACAAAAGGTTTGTTTTAAAAGGAAAATTTTCTTTTGAACTTATTATGCTCTCAAAGCCTGCTATTAAAGACAGAAGCTGTCATGAGTTGGAAGTGGAGTCTTGATCTCAAACTGTCCATCACTTCATGTTTTGATTTTACATAATTTCTAAAGATGTTTTTTAAACTTTGAAAGGTATGTACAAAATAAAAAAAAATTGTTTGTGAGCATTAAACCCGGATTTATTACATGTATGAAACAATAATAAAATGACATTTACACTATTGATTCATGTACTGTAATAATATTTTTCAAAAGTGCAGACCTGCAGAAAGCTGAAGAACTGAGGCAGTCTGTTGCATGCCATGAGACTAACAGGGCACCTGCAAAGGATGCTACAGTTCATAGGTTGTAACAGGATATGGGCAACCAATCATCTTTTCCATGCATTGAAAATACTTGTACTATCTGTGCATGTGCTGTGTGCTGCACAAGAATTACCTGTATTCACAGCAAAATCATGTACAACTGAATGTAAATTGATGTCTTTCCAAACATGTTAGAGCTTCTTACGGTGATCTTTTCACAACCACCAAACCTAGTGTCCCACTTTCTCGCTTCCAGCCCGGTAGTTAACTGACAAGACTGCACCCCCCCCCCCTTGCAAATTCCTGGATCCGCCACTGTTATTCTCAATTGTGATAGCCTGGCCGGAACTTCTTGAGTTCTTTCACTGGTTTTGAAACCAGGCATGGCCTCATCTCATGCTCACTGACATGAGAACTGTTGGCAGCCTATGGTATGGAAGGAATTTAATATAGGGTGTATGTGGGGTACAACTTCACTGGAATGAAGTCTGCAAA
Organism: Protopterus annectens; assembly: GCF_019279795.1. Taxonomy (NCBI): domain Eukaryota; kingdom Metazoa; phylum Chordata; order Ceratodontiformes; family Protopteridae; genus Protopterus; species Protopterus annectens. Next base: position 623,862,519 of record NC_056739.1, read on the forward strand.
ATTTTAAATGAGAAGGTATTTGTTTTTTGACCCATGAAGATATGAAATGCTCAAGCTGCTTCATCATGCAAGTAATTACCATCCTGGCATATGACTCACAAATGATCATTCAGGGAGCAGCATTGTGAAAGAGGCATGGTCTGGTCAGCAGTTTAAGGAAGTGTACGGACAGCAATGTGTAGATGTGGGTGTGGCTGGTTGGGGGCAGCAGTCTAGGAGCTGTGAGTACAAATCTTAAAATCCTGGCTACACCCCTGCTCTGGTACACATGTTCGAAACAACAAGTAAAGTCCCACAGGGAAAAAACATACAGAAAAATATCAAAGATGACCCTGGCAAATCAGATTCTTTATAGTGTAAAACCTTAAACCTCCCATCAAGGGGAAATATGCAAATTATCACATAAGAACATAAAAGTGGGAAGAATTTGTAAAAAAAAAAAAAAAAAAAAAGCATGTAACTGAAACATTTAAGTACTTAAGGGGTCATCTGCATATTTCCAATGTACCTCTTTCAGAAGAGTTACCTTCTTGTAAACATCACATTCCTTATGTAATAACTCTTCACATCTCAGAGTCTGAAACTTCACCAGTGTCCTAGCCAAATTTTTCCTGATCAGTATGAATACCACTTCAAATCAATAATGAAAATAAGCTGCTTTTGAGATAGTTCCTCATTATAATCTACTAATGGAACTAACATCTTTTGGTCTTTCTACCTCCTCCATAACCTGTTTCAGAAAGTACAGTTGTGTACACTTACCATAAATGCAGCTGTTTGAGTCTATTCACTGTTGCAGTCATCACACTGGTTATCCTGCTATGGGTAGCCTTCAGTCGGCACTAATACCAGAGGTTTGGTATTTCTGCGTCAGTTGCTGTCGCTCCTGGACTGACGTCAGGTCATCAGTGGTATAAAAACAGGCAGCTGACACCATTACATCAGTTTTTCTTGCCCCAAATGTCAGGAGCCCCCAAATAGGGGGCTAGGTTATGGTGAAATAACACCACCAGTAGAAAGTAAATACCAAATAGCTCTTTAAAGAGTGAGGAAGAGAGAGAGAGAGAGAGAGACAAGGGGGGATGGAGGGTGGGAAACCAGGACGGCAACAGTGAATATACTCGAACATCTACATTTATGGTAAGTGTACACAACCGTACTATGTTCTTCGTGTTTCACTATTTCAGTCATCACATTTGGTTTGATTCTCAAAGCTGAAGAACGGGTGGAGGCAGTCAAGAAGAGTTAGGGCTGGCTGCAAAGCCTGCCCTGGATTTGGAAAAGATAATCGGGTAGTAATGCTTGGTGAAGGTATGAACAGAACTCCATGATGCAGCTTCCAGGATGTCCCTGATAGGGACCCATCTGAGTAAAGCTGCAAAGATGGAAGTTGCCCTAGTGGAATGTGTTCTGACCCCTGTGGGGGTGTTTTCCCATAGTGTTTGTAACAGAAATGGATACAGTACGCTATCCATCTGGAAATGGTTCATTTTGTTATGGTCTTGCCCTCTGCCCCTGGTGCAAAGCTGACTAGTAACTGGTCAGATTTCCTAAAGGGCTTAGTCCTATCCAGGTAGAATCTGAGCTGTCTGTGCACATCTAAAGAGTGCAGGAATGGATCCTTTCCCCCTTATTTTGAAGTTTAGGGAAAAAGGTGGTCAAATGAATAGATTTGGTTGAGAGCCACATTGGACTCCACTTTAGGCATGAAAGTTGGGTTAGTCCTGAGGGAGACCCTGTCAGCATGAAAAATGATGAAGGGTTCCATAGCCATGAGTGCTTGTAGCTCAGACACTCTTCTAACTGAAGTGATGGCCAGAAGCATGGCTGTTTTCCAAGAGAGGAATTTTAACTCTGCTGAAGCTGCAGGCTCAAAGGGGGGGGGGTAACCGTGAGCTTTTCCAACAAAGTTAAGGTCCCAAGCAAGGGGAGGGACTCTTCTGGGTAGCCTTAAGTTGTTAGCCCATCTAAGGAACTGTTTGATGAAAGGGTGTGAAAAGAGAAGTGGCTCTGTGCTGTAATGAACAGAGATGGCAGAGGCATGGATTTTAAGGAAGGCACCTGTGAAGTAGGTCTGCTAGGTAATCCAGGATGAGAGGTAAGGAGGGCTGTTGCTGGTTCAGCTCCTTTAGCCTGGATCCAGGAACAATACTTTTTTCCACTTGTCAGCATAGGATCTTCTAGTGCTGAGTCATCTGGGCTTCATGTAGAACATCCAGGACTTGCTTGCTTAGGCTGGCCATTGGAGGAGAGGTCAAGGAATAAACCAGGCTGCCAGGTTCAGGGTCTGCAATTGTGGATGCAAGAACTCTACCCTCCTGCTGAGTCAGGAGAGTTGGAATCTGAGGGAGATGCCATGGAGGAAACAGTGAGACTGCGCAGTAGTGGGTACCAGTGTTGGTGTGGCCAGTCTGGGGCAATCAGGATTGCCCTTGGTCTCTCCTCCGTTATTTTGAGTAATACCCTTGTAAGAAGAGGTAGAGGGGGAAATGCATAGATCAAGAGGTTTATCCATTGGAAGGACTGAGCATCCACTTTCCAGGCCTTGCTGTGAGGTTACCTGGTGCAGAATTTGCTGAGCTGGTGGCTGTTGTGGGAAGCAAATTGGTCCACCTTCAGGGTACCCCATTTCTGGGTTATGAGGCTGAAGTTGTTGTGATTTAAATTGCCACTTGTGTGGGTCTAGGAGATTTCTGCTTAAGTTGTCTGCCAGAGAGTTTTGGTTGCCTGGCAGGAATTGTGCTAGCAGGTGAATATGCATGGTTGAAGCCATGTTCCAAAAGGTAATGGCTAGCCTGCAGATTGAGTAAAAGTGGGTTGCTCCCTGCTTGTTGAACTACCACACCACTGTGGTGTTGTCTGTTTTGATTAGTAGAGGCCCCGGAGAGAGAGTATGTGGTCCCAAAGCTGTCAAAGTGTGCTTAACAGCTAGCGTCTCTCTTTGGTTGATGTGCAGATGAATTTGATTTGGGCTCCAGTGGCCTTGAATGCACCTGCCATTCAGGTGTGCACCCCAGGCATAGTCTGATGCGTCTGTGGTCAGGGTCTGGGCAGCATGGGGTTGTGAAAAGGGATGTCCCTTGTTGTGGTTGCATGCTGCTGCCCAACTAGGAAAATCTTTCCTTAGACAAGGTATCACAGGTCACATCTAACAATGGTACCACTATCTCCTCAGATCAACACACTAAGCTCCTAGGGGTTATCACAGACAATCTTAAAATTGACCTACAGGTCAACAAAACCATACAGACCTTCAAGAAGCAGCTTGGATCACTATATAGAAACAAAACATTTTTAACCCCGCTGGCTAGGATTGAAATCGCACTGTCACACCTACTCTCTACTCTTTTATATGCCTAAATGATACTCTCAAACCTCAACAAATCCGAACTAGGTAAGCTCTCCCATAGCTACAACCATATTGCCAGATTCACCACTGGCTCCACTTATAGAACCCACCACTGCCAGAACCTGAAACTAGAGTGGCTAGAACTGCCCAGCTTAATTCAATTCAATCAACTCTTAATAGTGCACAAAATTTTGTACATCCTGGAGAATACCCCCTTCACTTATATCATTAAAGTCATATAGCAAATTGAGATCCCTACGATCAGCCAACAAACTACTGGTCCAAACCCACAAAGCTAATAATGCTGCTGGTGAATCCCTGTTTGCCAACTTTGTTGGCAAAACCTGGAATTTGTTGCTGAACTATATAATCCTACAATCCTCCATAGGTCTCTTCAAAAATAACCTCAAACAGTATCTCAAAATGAACTGGCTTTGCCCGTGTACCAGCCCTGATCAAGTTAAATACTGAAAGCATTATCTCTAAATGTCATAACATGTAACTACTTCACCAAGCTCTGTATACTATCTAATGTCTCTTGCCTTTAATTGTCTCTGACCATGTGAATTGCGTGTCCCTATTAGGGAACACCACGAACCATTGTACATAATCACTTTGTTTTTATACTTTGCTGTATACTTTGTTTTATACTTTCAAATGTTATCTATGTAATTTTGTTCTTTTTGGCGCTTTTCTCCCCGGGCCTCCGCTGAAAATGGACATATATCCAGTCGGACTATCCAGGTCAACATATGTAAAATAAATAGTTTCCAGGTCCTGAGAATGTTGACACCAAAGGCTCTAAGTACCACTGAAGTTTCCTCATATGCAGTCTGGCATATGGAATTAGTAGAATGCAGGAGGCCATGAACCCTAGAGCTTGCAGGATTTTCCTTGCAGATAACTGGGTTCTGGTGGCCAGTTGAGAGAAGTAGCCTGTCAGGTAGGCTCGTTTTTCTGGAGTAAGAATGCCATCCAGGATGCTATGTCTAGGCTTGCTCCCAGGAATACAATTTTCTGACTGGGGACTAGTTTGGATTTCTTTTCATTTATAGTGTAACCCAGTGAGGTCAGTAGGTCCTTTACAAATGTTAGGTGCTGCAACAGCTTTTCCTGTCTGCCTAAATCAGGCAGCCGTCCAAGTAGGGGTAAATATGAATATTTCTTTGTCTGCAAAAAGCAATGGCTGGAGCCAAGCATTTTGTGAAAAATGTGGGAGCAGTGGATAAGCCAAAGGGAAGTGCAGAGAACTGATAATGCATAGATCCTGCCCTGAAACGTAGATACTTACTGCAAGAGTCTCTGATTGGGATGTGCAGATAGGCCCCTTTTAGGTCTAGGGTGGCTAACCAGGCATCTTTGGACAGCATAGGAAGAAGCTGCTGGAGGGTGAGCATTTTGAATTTTGGTACCACCAGGAAGAGGTTTAGAATGGATAGATCTAAGATTGGGCGCCAGGTGCCCTCTTTTCTGGGTACCAGGAAGAGTCTGGAATAGAAACCTTGGCCTATCTGATCTGCAGGAACAGGCTGAATTGCCCTCACGGAGAGCAGGGAATGAACTTGGTTTTGTGGCTCTGCCCACTGGCTTGGAGGAAGATCAGGGAACCCTTTTGGGGTTGGCAGTGTGTGGAAATGTTGCCATAATTACTATGTTGAGGACCCATTGATCGTTGATGATGGAGGCCCAGTTTTTTGATGGGATGAAAGTTTTCCTTCTAGGAGCACAAGCAGGTGGGCAGAGGTAAGAGGTGGAGTTGAAAAGTCGTTGTGAATTCTTTCCATAAGGGGGTGGTTTAGCACTCCCTGTTTTATAAGTGGAGGTACTCCACTGCTTAATCTCTGCATTCTCTGGGACTGTTGTCTGGAGGGTCTGCGTCCCCTAGGTCTAGTCTGAGGCGGCCTTGAGGGGGCTGGAAAGGACCAATGTTTTGAGGGGCAATGTCTACTGAATCTCGGAGCCTGGACTTGCAAAAAGTCCAACTGTCTGCATAGACTTAGCTTTTTCTTCCATCTTTTTTAAAACCTCTTCTGCTTTAGTGCCAAACAGATTGTCTTTGTTCAGTGGTGCGTCCAATAATTTTGATTTGACATGGTCTGGCAAGGTCTGTGCCTTAAGCCAAGCATGCCTTCCAAGTACAGAACCTGTGACTGCTGCCTGCAGAATGCTTCTAGGGCGTCAAACCCACATTGCATGGTATTGCTTAGTAACCTGGCTTGGAGAATGCATAAGCTCCTGTAATTCTTAATTTGCAACACAGTCTGGAAAGGTAGATAATTTTTGTTTAATAAGTTCCATAGTATGTTGCTGGCATTTCAGCACGCGGAACTGACATTTTAATGCTCTAATGGCAAGAGTTGCAGAGGTATACACTTTTTTACCCCATCTGTCTAAAGCTCGGGAATCCCTGTCTGAAAGGGTGGGATTCTTAGCTGTGGTTGCTTTTACTCCTTTAGTTCCTTGGAAGATGACCTCTTGGTAAGCAGTAGGATTTCTGAAAATAAATTTGTGCAAGTCAGGGACTCTAATACTTGTCAGGTTTCCTGGGAGCAGGAGGCAGAGTATCAGGACTTAGACTGGATTCCATAAAAACATCATCCAAAACATCCAGAACAGGAGGAAGAGCTAAGGATCTGTGCTGTGGTAAATCTAAAAATTCCCTGAGTCTCTTTTTGGACTGAGGATAATCCTGGCATTCCCAATGGAAATGCTCTCTCAAGGTATGTAGTGTTTCATGAAAAGAAAAATCATCTGGAGGAGAGGCAGAAGGAATGGAGAAATGGATTCCTCTGCATATAAATCCTCATAAGCAGATAAGGGCATGTCTTCATAATCAAAAACCTCAGTCGTCGGACTCTTGGTCAGACAAAGCTGCTGGGGACAAGTTTCTTTCTTTTAGTAGAGGTAGGCTGGCTTCCCCTAATCAGCATGATAAGGTCTTCTGCCATTTTAAGCATTTGAGACTGAGGCATGGAAGCAGGTGCTTGAGCTTGGGTCGTCGTTTTTTTTAAGCGCAGTTCATACTCTGGGCTTTAGAAACTCGGTAGTTTTAGAAAGAACTGAAGACATGAAAGTCGTCCGTGTCGAATATCATTAATGCGAAGAACTTCCTCGGATGCCAGTGCCTGCACAGCAGCTTCGGACCCATCCAAGGTAGAGACATCCACATGTTCCCTAGTCAAAGAAGAGACTTGCGGCATACCGGACTCCAAACGGGTCATGGTAGCGGCCTAAGAATCCATAGAAGCGGGCATCAGAGGCTGCAAAAGTGCCTCACTGAGTACCGGCAAACTGGCGACTAGCTTATCGGAAGTGTCATCGTCAGTTTTGGACCTGTCCTTATCCTTACTTTTTTCAGAAGATCGGTAATTGGATGGCTTACCGAAACCATTTCGGAATATGGAGATCGAGAGCGAAAGTATTTAGCTATGATAAGGCCCGATGACATAGTTCTGGCACTGAACAAAGCACAAGAGAGACAGTGAGAGACATCGTGGCCTGGGCCTAAACAGGTGACACAGTAAGAATGGAAATCTCAGTGTGGGTGTGGTATTTGCTTTCCACAGGCGAGACAATTGTTAAATTTTTCTGACATCGGTTAGAGCAAGAAAAAAGAATCCGCAACAGGGTACTTGGCTTTAGAAGACTTCAACTTCAATTTCGGAAATGAAAACTCAGGTAGCGGCCAACAAGCACTCGTGCGAACTGCATCTGCTTTGGGCTCCTCTCCAAGAAAGACTGATGTAATGGCGTTGGCTGCCTGTTTTTAGACCACTGACTACCTGATGTCAGTACTGGAGTGACAGCAACTGACGCAGAAATACTAAGTCTCTGGTATTCGGGCCGACTGAGCGCTGCCCCTGGCAGGATAACCCAAGTGTGATGACTGCAACAGTGAAACATGAAGAACATCTACCTTACCAACAGACTACAAGCAGTAAAATGGCCAACAGAATTCTCATCATTTCTACCTGTCACAATCGGTGTCCCCCAGGGTTCAATACTTGGCCCATGACTACTAAATATTTTCATTAGCTTACATACCTCAACCAAACATGCCTCCATACATAGATAAGCTACAACAATTCATCCAAGAATCCTTCTCTTCCTTGGCTCTTGAACTCAAACCTAATTCTAAACCCAAAGAAAAGCAGACTAATTATGTTCTTCTCAACATAACTGGCCAAGAAAATAAATTACCTCACAATCATGTCTCCCAATAACACACAAGCGGAAACCATACCACATACAAAATTACTTAGCATCACCATTGACAGCAACCTAAAATATGACCAACATATACAAGAACCAATCAAAAAAAAAAAAAAAAACACCAAAAACTAGGCCATCTAATTGCAGCCAACCAATACCTCACAGCCTCAGCTAGAAAGACTACTTACTACCATATATCTCCTTCCAGCCCTACCCTATATTCTCATTGTGTCTAAAAAACTACAATGGTTAAAACTTCCATAGCATCTCTTATACATACTTACTACATATAAATCAGAAAATTGCCCTTCACCACAGATGTTACCCACACCTGAAGCCTAAACACTAGCCATAAAAATCTGACAACCACCACCAAATCAAACAACTCTGTAGACTCACTTTACTCAAACTGTGACTCTAAACTCGAATATAAACTGCACCATCCCCTGAGGCAGGCAGACAGTCTCCCAAATTCAAACCTCTGCTAAAAATTTCTGTGTACATCATGGCTTTGTGCTTGCCTATTGGAATGTAAAAATGTGACCATCTCTCATCCACACTCTATAAGCCTAAATACTAGCAACCAACCTCACTACTCCAAACTGCCATGCCTAACACTCCTAGGAACAGCCTCTTTTTCAATTAATCCCCAACATTAACATTAGCTCTAGCACGGACACAACTTCTCTACCTAACAGACATTATCTTTTCATCTCATCATATCTGGATCTATTCTATTAATCAGCCTGCTACGACTGCTAGTACAGTAACTAAATTAGTTTCTAAACAACATTTAACATGCATGTCAAAGCATATTAATTTTCATTAATAAATGTACTCTAATACCAACCCAGAATACCAATGTTTCTCCAGAAACATACTTAATCAAATACTTAATCTAAGGCACTTTGAATTTTGTTTCCCTGTACTAATATCTAAAAACAAATGTTTATCTGAACTAAATTTCAAGTTTGTTACTATGTACTAAGATCTTCATTCTTTGTGTGTGGAGCTTTTGTCCTCAGGCCTCTGCTGAAAAGGGATTCTCCTGGTAGAGAGAGGAAAATAAAAATAAATACAAAGCTAGACTACTCTAGGCAGCAAATATGAATACAATTTTAACTCAAAAATAGGCCCGTTTACTGATGAAGTGAATCTTGACATGGTGGTTATATTGACTATTTTTATATCAGTTCATCTTTCGCCATGCTACATTTCTTTATAAAGGACTAGACTTTCACAGGACAGCAGATGACAGCAATAAAATAGTTTTAGCTTATGCTGATTTCAGAAGTAAATCCATAAAAGAACTGTAAATCCCTCTACTGGTGGAATTATAAACAAGAATCAGAGAAAATCAGGTACTTCTGGGTAAAGAAAAGCAACAGATATAAGGCATTTGAGACACTGAAATGGCAAGACTGAGGACAACAGAAAAACATTAAAACCTAGTGCAGAGTTATGTCATGCAGCTGTGATCAAAGGCATTTAAAAATAAGGAAAACAGCAGCTAAAAATCAAGGACTAAGGGTTGACTAAGACAACAAAAGAGGACAGGGGCTCTGGGGTAGAGCTAAAAGGAGAATATGAAGAAAACAACTAACTCATTGTAGAAAGATTCCAAGATATAAAAGAACTGAGCAGAATCACAATAAAGCAAAAAGAAAGGGGCTATACAGACTTGGGGGGGGGGGGGGTGCCAATACATGGTCAAACTCAGTGGCACGAGTCTGAAATCTACAAACACCAGTAGACTGGCTAGTCACAGTAGTGCAAAATGAAAAACTGCCATGTAGAAGACAGTGGGAAGTACATATACAGAGAACAGGACTTGGCAGATGTATTCAGAGAACTAGGAATGGAAGAGGTAATATACTGGAGTCAAGGCATGGCAGGGAACAGTGAGACCCAACAGGAGACGGGAAGGTAAGCAGTGGGCAACAGGATTCAGTGCAACAAGTGGCTTAGGAGCAGGTGGGTGATGATCAGAGAGTCCTTGCAGAGAGTGGGAGAAATAGGTGACTAAGGGCAACAGTGACTCAGCAGAAGCAGCGCTAAGAAAAATCCGAAGAAACAGCAGCAGAGGAGTGGTAGACAATCAGAATTAATTCATTAAGGATGGCCAGGAAAAGCAGCTGGTCAGGAAATACAGTCTTTAGGCATGTAATACCAAGATTATGAAGTCAAATAATAAAAAGTTGGACATTATTTGTTGACCGGAGAGGAGGAAACCGGAGCGCCCAGAGTAAACCCATGCGAACGCAAGAAGACATGCAGACTCCACACAGAAGGCCCTCAGCTGAGAATCAAACCAGAGAACCCCTTGTAAGGTAACGATGTGACACAAGGGGATATATGCAGCCAGGACAGACACTTTAATCATGTCAAATGCACAACAGTTTAAGAAACCACGCTATATGATTAGCTGACATTCTAGTACTATGTTAATAAAACATAATGAAAAAATACAGCTGCGTCACTCTTTTTCAGAGCTACACACTGCCTTCATACACTGTGGCAGATATAAATATTGTGCATATTGATACATTACAAATAGTCATCATATCCTTTTAGTTCACACATCCAATAATTATTCATAAATTTTCTTTGATGAAACCTGTGAGAAAGCATTTTTTCACTTTTATGCAGATATGAAATGATTTACTGAAACTGCTAGTTCATGAATTGTAACCGTAATGAACTGACAATTATATAGGTTCATCCACAACTTCTAGCCTTCAACCGATTTGTCACAAAAAACTTCTGCATCAAATGTCCTCATTAGATCTCTCTCAGCCCATACTTCTATGGTTCAAAAGCTACCTATCCAATAGGCATCAGTCAGGAAAATGGCATTCCACCCTTTCTCCACAATGCTTTATCCTAGGGTCCCCTCCTCTTTAACGTTCTCACCAACACCTTTTCACATATCCACATAACAGGCTTCCTTAATACAATACACAGATAACTCCAGTCGCACGTAGACCAGACAACCTGGCAGAGCTCCAAATATTTTTCAGGAAGCTTTAACAGTCAATAAAACATGACTTTGCTACTTAACTCATGCTCAAACCTTAAAAAAAAAAAAAAAAAAAAAAAAAAAAAAAAAAAAAAACTGCTTTTCTCCCCAAATCTTTATTTCACTAAAAAACAAAATTAAAAATCTCCTCTCTTAATAATACCACCGCTGAAGTCACTTCTCGCTGCAATTATTAGAGATGCTAGTGGATGATCATCTTAAATTCAACCTGCATATACAAAACTGCCTAAGAAAAACTCATCAAAACTAGGGATGCTTTATGCAGCCAAAACCACTCTCACTAATGCAACTAAAACTACACTTACCATTAATCTCTTCCCACACATCTTTATGGTGCTCCCATCCATACTAACCTTCAGGCATCACAAATATCAAAATCTGAGCAATGCTATAACAAAGTCGCTAAATTTGCAGCAAACATCTCTTTCAGAATCCACCACTGCATAGCAATAAAAAAGCCTAAAGTGGTTAGAACTACCGCATCAACTAACATGTACACAAATTCTTACCACCTATAAAATTATCCAGAATCCATCTGCTTGTCCAGCACTCAATATTCTACAGAACTATGTTCCCAGTCAGTCATTCCTGTCCCATGACTAAAATTTCCTGTCTGCCCACATACCTATCATATCTACAGGACACTTTCTGTACTTGCACCATGTTGCTACAGCTTGGAACTGCTCGTCTGCGTCTGTCAGGTCCATAACCTTCCTCCTACCCTTCAGAACCATTTTGAAAGACTTCCTAGACAAAGTTGGCTCTCTTCTTACTCAATACCAGGATAAACTATATCCCTAAATGTGAACCAACACCTATTCATACCTTTCATCGCCTTACTCTCCCTTTCTTTACTCACTTCTTCTATCAATTTCTCTCCCCATCTTTCTTTCTAAATGTACCATAAGCCTGCTTTTCTCTTGCTTTGTACAGCAATTCCTGTTTGCATTATACTAACTTACCTTTAATTTCTATATAAACTGGATACAATTTCTCAATTAAATCATTGTCATAACTTGTATCTATTTTTAACCAATATTTACATATGTCAAATTTGGTATAATTATTTAAACTGCATTTTTTTTGTATTTTTAAAGATTGTAGAATTATTGTTCTTACAATATCCTGTAATACTTTGGAGCTTTTCTCCTTGGCCCTTCATTGAAAACAGGCTCCTACCCAGTTGGACTTTCCCAGTCAATAAATATCTCAAAATATCAGCTAGTTGGGAAAACAATCAAATCAGTGGTACATGTAGATGAAGATAGAAAACAAATGTAGTAAGAAGTCCTTGGAGATAGTGTCTCAACACTCTACAAGTGTTGCCAAGTATTGTGGTAGAGTCTAGTCTTAGTATCACAGCCAGTTTCTCTACTTGTCAACATGTTCATAGGTGTGTACTAGGCTAATGGCCCTGGGGCCTTTACAAGCCTAGCCCATAGAAGTGCCCTGGCATTGTGCCACCCGTCGTTAGTTCCCAGTCCCTCTATCAAGTAGAGCCACTGGAGTGATCCCCGGGATGAACTTTCTATTTCCCATCCACTCATCAAGATTTCTCTTGAAGAAGGCTAGTGAGGTGCTCTGCTTGACATGTATGGGAAGTCTATTCCAGAGCATGGGCAGTCTCTCAGTTACGAACCTGTCCCTCCAGCATGTTCTGTTGATTGTGGTAATGAGGTTGAGGTCTCTGGAGCGTGTGGTGCAGAGGGAATGCGATTTCTTAGATGGAGCATTTCTAACAGAGCTGGGTCAGACATGGCTTTGTAACTCATAGATCACCTCTTAGTAGATGATATGAGACAGTGAATAGCTGGAGTTTTTTTGAGTCTGTCCATGTAGGACATGTGTTTAAGGACTAGGATCCTCTTCGTGAGGTACTTTTGTGGCCTCTCCAGCTGTCGCAGGTGTCTAGTGAGGTACATGCCAAATGGGGCATTATACTCTGATTGGTCTAATGAGGGAAGAGTAGAAAGAAATGGATGACCTCTTTCTTCCTGGATGCAAAATCCTTGGTAATGAGATGTGCCACATAGGACTTTCTGACCACAGCGCCAATGTGGTGGTCGAAGGAGAGGTTGCGGTCAACCTGCCCCCCCAGATCTCTTATAACACCTTCTGTGTTCAGTGGGCTCCCATCACTGTGGTAATTAGTGGGAATTGAGTTTTCCCCAAAGGGCATGACACATTTTTTGGCATTAAGCTTAAGTCCATGGTTTCAAACACCAGTCACTGGTCTCAGTGAGGCCTTTCTGTAGGATGTCTGCATCACTCGGGGGGGTTTATAATGGCTCCCAGCTTGCAGTGTCTGCAAATTTGGTCAGCCACAGTCCCTCCATGTTGGCCTAAACTTCTGAAAAGAAGATGCCAAACAGGAGAGGACCCAGGACCAATCCCTATGGGACTCCACTCGTGAAAATTTGGCAGTCTAACTAGGAGTCTGCTACTTTCACACTGTGGGCTCTGTGAGCCAATTTGCAACCCATACAATGATAAACTCACCAAACTAGGCATCAACCTATATATCACTAATTCCTGAGTGAGGAATGGTATCAAAGGCCTTGGTCAGACTGAGGTAGGCTGTATGAACTGCCTTACCTTCATCCACCGCTCTGGTAACCGACTCAAAGAAGTCAACCAGGTTGACCAGGCATGATTTACCTTCCACAAAACCAAATTGCTTGGGATCTAGAGTTTGGAGATTCCCTATATCCTTGTTAAATAGGTCCATTATGATGCACTCCATAACTTAACTGCACCATAATCACTTAACCTTCAGGTCATTACCTAAGAAGTCTTCTTTCTGCTGTAAAATAAATTATTTAGAATCCGCTGTTTTTTAACATCTTTATTAAATCATCAGTTAAGACATACAAACATACACAAATATAAAATAAAACAAACCATAAAATGTTTCCAGTTACACACATCACCTATGTTCGTCTTAAACTATTAACAGTCCAACATTACATAAATTGCTATATTGCCGATTCCTGCCCACCCTTAAACCTTCCTCCTCATCCTCCTGCATGTATTGCTCCCACAATTTCCATTTATTTCTATGTAATTTGCTCCTCCTCTTTTCAAAAGATTCCACTTCTTTTCTCTGTTAAAATATTCAATACTTCCAATACAGCTGGTTTAGACTTAGATTTCCATTTTCTAATAAGTGTTTTTGGCAGCCAGCAGATTTAAACTAAACAAGTCCTTACTATGTCTAGGCAATTCAAATTTTGTGTTTCAGCTCAAAAATAATTTCATTAGTTAGAGTCATTTGCTAACCCAATATTTCTGACAGTGTACTCTGTAGGGATTTTTTTTTTAAAGTCTGCCACATCATTACACTCCCAGAACATATATTCACCTCTTTTTTTTTCCCATTACACTTCCAACATTTGTCATACAACTGTGGAAAGATTCTTTGCAATCTGCTTGGGATAAAAAAATATATATGCAAACACTTCCAAGCAAAAATCCTAAAACTTCTGGACTTTGTTTACTTGGGAGAGAAACATATATTCCCTTGTAAATAGCTTATCCAATCTCTCTTCCCAATCTTTTCTAACCTCTTCTGGTGAATTCTTACAGTTATCATGCAATATTTTATATGTTCTACTAATTATCTCCTTTTTAACAGCAGCTTTTAATTCTTTTAATTTCTCCAAATTTTTTCTGGTTTCTTATACCATGATGGGAATGGCCCCCATTCCTATGTCAAAGTATGATTAAAGTTCATGAAATTAATATTGTTTCAATCTTTGAAGTCAGCCAGAAGTGCTCTTCGCAGCACCTGCAATGTGCCCAGTAATGACTCCTGCAATTCATATGGAATTACATGTATTGGTAACATATCTATATATGATGATCCTGGGAGACTTACTAGGAGGCACAATAATAACAACAAGAGAACAAACAACAGGCAAGGTTTTAGTTATAACAGGGGAAATAGGAGAAAGTATAACCAGGCCAGCAGACCTCAATGAGATTTTCCCAGGGAGATCCTCGCACAAAATCAGAGAGTGGCACAGGGGCACAATACAAGTCCACCAAGAGGCTGCCCCTCAACATCTCATTCCCCACCATCCCAATCCCCTCATGCTGTCAGCACTCCGAAGAAAACTATGACATCACAGATGGATCAGGACAGGAAAATAAGTCACAGAGGTGACCACAAACGACAGAGTTCTACAGGATGAATTACAGGCCTACCAGGACAACTGGGACTACAGACAATCAAGTCACCAGGAGCAGCAGCACCTTCACAGAGACCAGTTTCTTTGGGCAGACCAATATCAACAGCAGAGACACCAACCACCACACCAAACCCAAAGCCAGCACCAGTCCCAAAACAAGAACTAGGACCACCACAGCCCCAGAGCTTGACCCTCTTACCAGGTCCCCCCCTACCTCAGCCACAGCGAGGATTACTACTACAACCCATCGAGATTCCAGAAAGCACAGGAGGAATTCCAGAGGTCTCAGACCTTATCCACAAACCACCAGGGAGACAGGAGAACCAAACTGTGGACAGGGGTGAGGGAAATGCAATACCTGGGCAATCCCAACTGGAACCCCAACTACAACCCAGGTCCCACGCTAAGACCGAGGAACCTACCACAGCCACAATAATAGGTGCTCCACTTATCTGGAACCACTCTGTTAAAGCACTGACTGAAGATGAAAAAAGTGTGTTGTCCAAAGTACTTACTTTGGTACCAAGTTGCAGGAGTGAGGTAGTTCAGGTACTGATGGGACCTTAAAATGTTTGTGAGGAAGTTCAACTTAAAGGTACAGTTTCACGGCAAAATTAATGACACTGAAAATAAGCCTATTGATACAACTATAAAAAGGCCTAGCAGCCCTCGTCCACCACTACATCACAGGATCATAGGATGTTTCTAGGGTATTAGCCCTGAGGCTCTTATAAGCCTAGCCAACAGTTTAGCCCATGCATAGACAAATCAGAACCCAATGCCCTTGTCCAGCAGGGACACAGGTGGAATCCCAGGGATGCCTTTTCTATTTCACAATCAGTTATCCAGGTTGCACTTAAAAAGGGGTAAAGAGGTACGCTGCTTGACGTGGAGAGGAAGTCTATTCCATAGATGGAGGAGTCCTGGGACACAAATCTGTCCCACCAGCAAGTCCTATTGATGTCACAAACCAGGTTGAGACCGCATGTGTGGGTTACTTGAGTGGAGCTTGACTTGCGGATATTTATTTCCAGTCTGATGATCGGGGAGGTCCACTGGGCTCAAGGAGCCCGTTTTCAGTGGAGGCCTGGGGAGATCCAAAGCTCCATAAAACACAGTAACAATAAGCAAAAAAGTAACATTACATATCCATAATACACAGTAACAATAAGCAAAAACATAATATTACATAGTAAAAATTAGGGTACAATCAGAAAATAGTGGAAAATGCATTACATACATATATACTAGAATTGAGACAAGTTGAACAGAGGATTAGTTGCACTGAGGAAGTGGATTATGTGAACAAGGTTATAAAATAACAATAGCAATTCATTTGAATGTAGTTATTCATTTGGAAGTAGTTATAAACTAACATTTGTAAACACAGTGTTGCACTAAGGGGGTGAATATAGGTGGAAAGTATATTATTTAAAAAGTATAGATTTGAGACAGACAGTTAAGAACTAGAAAAGGTGGGGTGCATACATCACAATTTAGGATATGGTGTGGATCTTTTTAGTTAAATAGTATCAAACTTTATGAGTTACCAGTAGAGAGAATCACCCCCAGATGGGGGAAAGAGGACAGTTAGTAAGCTATTTACAATATATACATTTAAGATATAGATGTTAAATTATGTTATACTCGGAGTAAGGCTACTATTTTAGGTAATCAGTATAGAGTAGATTAACTTTCAGTAGGAACATAGTGGGTTAGGTGGGTTGAGTGCAACTGCATTTCCAATTTTGGGTGAGGTGGGAATATGCAGCAGTTCCATCAAGAGAGGGTCTGACATCGCCTTGTATGCCAGACAGAGGTCACCTCTGAGGAGTCTGTATGAAACAGAGTAGAGGGATAGGGTTTTAGCCTATCAGTGTACGGCAGATTTTTGAGGCCCTGGATTCTCCTGGTGAGGAACCTCTGTAATCTCTCCAGCTGCTGCATGTGCTTTGCAAGGTACATGCCGAATGGAGCGCGTCTGTTTGTACTCAATAATGGGCCTTATAAGGGAAGACTACAGGGATGTTATGACTTCTTGCCCCTGGATGAGATACTCTTACTTATGAGGTGGGTGATGTAAAAAGCTTGCCGTACAATGGAAGCAAGATGGTGGTCAAAAGTCAAGTTGCCATCAAATCTGAGTGCCCAAATCCCTCACGACTAACTATGCGCTTAGGACGTTATTAATGTGATAATTTGTGGGATCATCACTCTTCCCAAAGGGGATGATGATGCATTTTTTTGTATTCAGCTTGAGGCCACGTTTCTGGCACCAGTCATCTGAGTGAGACACTCTTGGAGGATGTCCACATCATTAGGGGAACGGATGACAGCTCCCAGCTTGCAGTCATCTGCAAACTTGTTTAGCCATAGCCACTGGTTTTGGCCTGCACCTCAGAAAAGTATATCCCAAATAACACAGGCCCCAAGAATGAACCCTGGGGTACTCCACTCGATACAGGTCTATTGCTAGAGAGGTGGCTTCCTCTATACTGACTAGATGGGTTCTATCAGTAAGTCAGTTAGCTACCCATCTGGTAAAATATGGACTGATGTCTAATCAGTCCATCTATTATGCCCAAGTGGGGAATAGTGTTGAAGGCTTTGGCCAGGTCAAGGCAGACTGTGTGCACTGTCTTCCCCTCATCCATGGCTTTGGTGACTGTCTCAAAGTGTCAACCAAATTTAACAAACATGACCTCCCACTGACCAAGCTAAACTGTGTTGGATTGAGTGTTTGGAAGTTCCAATGTCCTTGTTAATGAGGTCCATGATAATCCATTCCATGACCTTCAAGATCAGGCTAGTAAGGCTGATGGGTCTATAATTTCCCGGATCAGTGGACGCTTCATCTTTGTGTAAAGGTATGACAGTGGCTGTCTTCCACTCAGCTGGGAGAAAGCCAGTACTCAGGCTTTGGCTGAATAGGGCGCCTAATGGTACTGCAAGTTCCTGCCTGACTTCATGTAGGATGCAGCCTGGGATGTTATCGGGTCCCATGTAGGCTGTATTTTTTGCCTTTGAGAAAGCAGTGATGACCTGATCGCTAGATATAAGAGGAAGGGGGCAGGTATTGGTAATGTCCTGAATTACTGATGGGGGGGGGACAACAGGGTGAAATTTTGCTGAATCTGTCAGCCAGGAAGTTTGCTATATCTACGGCATTTGTATATGTGGTGTCCTTGACCACCAGTTCTGAACAGATCTGGGTGCTACCTTTGAGATTACGGACATATGTGAAGAAGCCCTTATGATTGTGTCTCTAGTAGATTTGGCCAATTTGGACTCTGTTTTCTTTGGAGGATTTCACTAGTGCGCTTAACTGCTTGTTTAGGCTAAGCAGAGATTGCTTCCAATTGGGCACCTACTCCTTGGTCCTGGACAGCAATTTTTTTCATTTTGTTATACAGTTTATTTATTGGAGATGTCCGCCAGACAGGTTTACTCTTCCTTGCAGAGGATGATTTAGGTATTCCTGATTCCATGCATCTATATAAATGTTCGTATAGTAATTTGGTATAGTTTTAGATACTGGTGCCAGTTCCCAGAGAGGGGGAGGGGACTGTGAATACGATCCCTCAGGAGGCTGTAATCAGCTTTGGAAAAGATTTTTTTGTTTGACCCTAGCTAGAGGGGGTCGGTGGATATGGTGACTTCGAACGTGACCACTTTATGGTCTGATCTTACAAGGGAGGATGATACTGCAGGGATGCTGCAGTGGTTACTCACGTTAGTTAATACCAAGTCCAAGATATTTATCACTTCTTGTGGGGGTATCAACTAGCTGTTCCAAAGTATCTGCATTGACAAAAATCGAGGAATCTCTGGGCATTTGTGTTCTGACATGAGTAGTTCTTCCAGTCTATGTTTGGGTAGTTAAAGTCACCCAGGATCAGGGTACATACAAATACAAACAGGGTAAATACCAATGCAAACAACACCTAAAACCAAGTTAAGTGTCTAGTACTACAAAACAAAAAAGAACTCTACCTTACATTACAAAATCAACACAAGCAAAACGCAAAGAAATTCTGAAGCTCTTTCAACTCTTTATTAAACCCGGGATCTAGTAGTAATCCTTGCCCAGACCCAAATAAAACACCCAGTGAAATTGCTGCAACTTTCAAATCCTATTTCATAGATACTGCAGCCAATCTAACCACTACCTTTCCCAAGACCAACTTGTCCACCACAGACTCCTCCACAGCTAACACCAGTATACCCCCTATTCACAACTTTACTCTGTCACTTATACTCACCTCAACTATTAAAAAATTGCTTCTAAAACTCAATCACAAATTCCCCTGACAATATACCCACGAAACACCTGCAAATCTCAGCCAACTCAATCGCTTACCCTATTAACATACTTCTCAACAGATCTATCCAAGAATCCTATATGCCCATGACCTGGAAAAAAGCTTATAGCCTCCCTCTACACAAGGGGGCCCCAACATGGACACTACTAACTTCCGCTCCATTGCTATACTATCAGGTCTGTATCACATTATCGAAGTTTTAAAAGTTCTAATCACTAAAGGTCGAACTTCAACAATCTTACAACAACTTTTAAAACTTTGAATATGAATAAAAAACATTTTTGTAACAAATCAAGAAAAAAAGGTGTAAGCAGGGGGGCAAGCCTTACAACAAAGGAAGATTTCCGTTTCCTACACTGTAGCGAGATCTCGGATTTGGTATATCTAAAGAGCAGGGGGTGTGAGGGGTGCAGGGGGACTTGCCACCATGCTTACACTTTTTTTTTCTTGTTTTGTTTCAAAAAAGTTTTTTATTCATATTCAAAGTTTTAACAGTTCAATCATTAAAGTTCGAACTTTAGTGATTCGAACTTTTAAAACTTCGATAATGTGATATAGACCCTACACTATAACCCATCTCTAAGATTCTGGAAAAATGTATCAATTCTCAACTTCACCATCTGACTCGCAACCACATCCTCTTCCCCACCCAACACAGATTTAGGCCCATAGTACCACCACTGCCCTCATAGCCTTCATGGACACTGTCAACTGAGCCTGTGATGCTGGTAAAATCACATCTTCACTATTTCTTGATCTTTCTAAAGCTTTCAATACTATATCCCACCCTCTCCTTCTAACAAAACTCACTAACATAGGTACCTCACTTCAAACTCTAAACTGGTTCACTAATTACCTCACTAACAGGCAACAATCAACTTATGGCTGAACTCTTACTCCCCTTTCCTAAATACCACAACTGGTGTTCCTCAAGGCTCCATTTTAGGCCCACTTCTGTTTAGCACATTTATCAATAACTTACACACCACACTCTCTCAAGAATCAGTCATCCAGTATCACTCCACTATCATCTGCACTGCAAACAACTCCTCAGAACTTCACCAACTCAACCAAAATGCCCTCACCTCCACTGAAATTTGGATGTCTAATAATCATCTTGCCCTGAACCCAAAAAACCTACTAATCTTCGCCTCCAAAAAGTCCACCCCCCCTACAAAAAGAGAACTTCATTCAGTCCCTAAATGGTACCTCCATTGACATTGTACCTAGCACAAAACTCCTAGGTGTCATCATAGATGAAAACCTTACATTCAACCTGCACATCCAGTTCAATGTCAAAGACGCATATCAAAAGCTTGGCGCACTCTACCAACACAAAAATCTACTCAGTGCATCAGCCTGACTTTCCCTTGCCTCTTCTTTTCTATTACCCTCTCTTTTATACAGTGCCCCCTTCCTCACCAACATTCAGTCCTCTCAGGTCCAAACTACTACAACAAAATTGCTAAGTTTGTAACTAATGCCACCACTCATCCCACCACTGCTTATTATTACACAACCTAAAATAGCTTGAACTACCAACTATCAGCTTTACCCAACTAAAGCTCACAAACTCATTCATAATCCATCCATGTGCCCTGCCCTATCTTCTATACTTACTTTATACCATCCTAAAAGACCACTCCGATCCAACAACCAACTGCCCGTAAATGTAGAAAAACCCAAACTTTCGGCTGACCAGATGCTTTACTCCTTTACCATCACAAAACTTTGGCACTCCCTGCCCCCAACACTTAAATCCACCCGCTCAGTAACCCTCTTCAAGACATCTCTGAAACAACACCTCTCCTCATCTTGGCTGTGCACATGTGCTAACACCACATCTCATATAACCTAACTTCACCATTACAACTATTCTCAACCCCACTCTACTACTCTGGCATCCTCCTTTCACATCCACCTGTCTTTTTACTTACTCTGCCTCTGCATCCTGTCCACTTATCTCTTCTACTAACCTTCATTGTCCTACCATTGATCCCTCCTGTCTACTTCCTTCTCTTCCTAACCCTTACAAACCTACAATTGAACCAGGAAAGACATTCAGATACTTTCACAGCCTACCTTAATATCATACCACCAACAACTTTGTTGATTCCTGAACAGGACTCGTATAGCATACCGCTCAGCTATTACACCACCTAAATGTGTGAAAAGTTTAAGTACCTAGCCTCTGATTAATTCCTATATCCACTTTGCACCCACTGCATGACGTGTCCTATATAAATTTTGCTAGCTGAAAACTACTCATATGGAATGTTCTCATGTATATACTCTGTAATGCTTGTATAATATCTTTGATTTGAGAATGACTACTCCTGTACAGTTTTTTTTCACCAATTGTATAAGCTGCCAATAATATGTACTAAATGTCTATTAATGTAAATTCTGTATTGTATGTGAAATGTCTTGTATGTGGAGCTTTCTCCCAGAGATGCCACTGAAAATGGGCACTTCTGGCCCAGCTCCTGGTAAACAAAGGCAAATAAAATAAAATACAGGGCTGAATCTTGATAGATACAAAAAGGTCTAGATAAGCAGTTTGGGCATCTTGGGTCAGATTTGGGGGGCCGGTAGCTAGCTAGGATTTGTATAGGGATCTTGTCAATGGTTAAATGCACCTGGTGTCTCCTGTGCATCATACTGTTTGACCAGCCTGGAGGTGTGTATGTCTTTAATATATACTGAAACTCTACCTGCTTTGGCTTTACTACCCACAGTTTGGGGTCTGAATTTATGATAGGATGAGTAACCAGGTATGACTAGGGTGCTGTCTGCAGCTTTGAACCAGGTTTCTGTGACTGCGCAGATGTCAGTGTTTTCCAGCATTAAGAATGCTTGCAATGAGTACAGTTTCATGTTTAGACTCCTAACATTTAGCAGCATGACCTTTAACTTGGGTTTTGTTGAAATTTTTATGGTGGTAGTTTTATACTCATCACTTTTTCTAAAAAGGCACTATGGGGGAGGCAAGTGCCTTTGCCAGAAGCCCAAGTGAGACAGATGCAGGCCGTCTGTGGCAAAGCATCATGGTCTCTCGATCATATCTTCCCAGGCTGTCAGGTACTGGATCCCCCTGTAATGACACCAGAAACTAAGTCAATTGTTAAAGTCAATCATTTTCTGTTTGTATTGAGGCATCATTCTGGGTGACAGCAGAATGATGCTTAAGGCTAGGGACATATGTGACTGGGACACATTCAGTAAGTTCAATCACGTCTCTCTTCATATAGTCCTGGGATGTACGCATCAAGTCATTCACACCAACATGGACTAGGACAGAGTCATAACAGTACCTGTTGCGGAGAGCCTTGAGTGCATGTGTGATACAGCAGATTCTGGCCCCTGAAAGACAACTAACCGTGACTTTCTCCTTATCCAGCCTGGTGAGAGGCACATCTGTTTGTCTCACAATGGAGTCTCCTATGAGTAATATGTTGGGTTTATGGTTAGGCCTTAGTGGTTGTGAGACAGGTGTGTGAACTATGCGTGGTATGTGGTGTGGAGGGCTGTGGTGATTGCATGTTTTTGCCACGGAGGTCTCCTTTGTTTGGATATGTTTTGTTGAGGACCTCCACATATGTGTGTGTGTTCTGTATAGGTGTGAGTGGTGGATAAGGTGTGGTGATTGTGCTGACAACCTTCAGTGCCAGATATATTGGCTTGTGAGGGAGTGAGCATGTCCTAATGTAATTGCATCTCTCCCAAATTGTGTTCCTAGGTGGTAGTAGTAGGTGGTTGTCTGTGTACATAAGCCAGTTGTTACACTGTTTCAGGATGCCCATATCAACCAGACTGGCAGGGAAAACTGTAGGAAATTGTCCACCCATGTTTAACCGAATCTGAGAGAGAAGGCCAAACAAGAAGGAAAGGTAAAGGCAAGAGAAGTCAGGGGGCTGGAGGAAGGGCAACCAGGACTGCAACAGTGAATACACTCGAACATCTACATTTATGGTAAGTGTACACAACTGTACTATGTTCTTCGTGTTACATTGTTGCAGTCATCACATTTGGGTTGATTCCCAAAGCTAAGGAAGTTAAAGAGCATTAGGGCCAGCTATTAATCTCTGCAAGACTGCAGAGGCAAATCCAGCTCTGGATTTAGAAAAGATACGCAAGTGGTAATGTTTGGTGAATGTATGCACAGAGCTCTAGGTAGCAGCTTCTAGGATATCCCCGGTAGGGATCCCTCTCAAAAATGCTGCAGAGGTAGATGCAGCCCTGGTAGAATGTGATCTGCTTGTAGCAGAAATGGATGCAATGGGCTATCCATTTGGAAATGGTTTGCTTTGAAATAGCCTTCCCCTCTGCCCCTGCAGCAAAGCTAACTAGCAGCTGTTCAGATTTGCTGATAGGCTTAGTCCTGTCCAAACAGGATTTAAGTAGTCTGTGCATGTCCAGTGTGTGTAGTATTCGTTCCCTTGTGGATTAAGGAAAAAAGTAGGCAAATGAATGGACTGATTTAGGGCCACAGAAGACACCACCTTGGGCATAAAGGAAGGATTTGTCCTGAGGGAAACCCTGTCCGCATGGAAGATAATGAAGGGTTCCCACTGCCATGAGGGCCTGTAATTCAGACACTCTTCCACCTGAATTAATGGCTAGAAGGAAGGCTGTTTTCCAAGAAAGGAATTTCAACTCTGCTGTAGCAGCTGGTTCAAAGGGGGAAAGAGTGAGTTTTCCAATACAAAGTTAAGGCCCCAGGCTGGAGTGGGTACTTTCCTTGGGGGGGGTCTTAAATTTTTGGCCCCTCTAAGGAATTGCTTTAGCAAGGAGTGAGAGAAGAGGGGTGGGCTCAGTATTACAATGTGCTGAAATGGCAGAGGCATGAATTTTAATTGACGAGAAGGATAGGCCCTTGTGAAGCATTTCTGTTAAGTCCTACAGAATATGAGGTAAGCTGGGCACCGGTGTGCCCATCCCCTGAGCTACGCTCCAGGAACAGTATATTTTCCACTTTTCAGCATAGGATTTTCTAGTACTAGGCCTCCTTGCCTCCAGAATGACATCCAGTACCTGCTTACTGAGGGATGCTAGGGGAGAGCTCAAGGAATTAGCCAGGCTGCAAGGTTCAGGGTTTAAAGCTGAGGGTGCAGAATATGGCCCGCCTTCTAGTACAGCAGGGAAGGGGGTCTGAGGCAGGTGCCATAGTTGTTGCAGTGTCATACTGCGCAAGAGGGGGCACCAGTGCTGCCGTGGTCAGTCTGGTGCAATCAGTATTGTTCTTGGCTTGTCCTGTTTGATCTTTAGTAGGACCTTCGAGAGGAGAGCCAGAGGGGGAAAGGCATAAACTGAGAGGCTTTCCCAGGTGAAGGACAGGGCATCCACTTTCCAAGCTTGGCTGTGGGGAGTGTGTGCAGAATGTGCGCAATTGGTAGTTTTGAGGGGAGGCAAACGGGTCTACCCCTGGAGTCCCCCCCCATTTGTTCAAGAGGTTGAATATTTTGGGGTACTAGTTTCCATTTGTGTGGGTCCATGAAATTTCTGCTCATGTCTGCCAGTGAATTTAGTTTGCCTGGCAGGAAATGAGCTTGGTAGCTCAAGGCTGTGTTCCACAGATCCATGGCTAGTCTGCAGAGAGGGTATGAGTGGGTTTCTCCTCTGCTTATGTACCACATAACTGTGGTGTTGTCTGTCTTTACCAATAGTTGTCCTGGAAGAATACGGTCTTTGAAGGCTGTCAAGAGCATTCTGTACAGCTAACATTTCTTTTTGATTGATATGCAGGTGCATCTGTCTTGGGTTCCATCTGCCCTAAATGCACTGCCCTGCCATGTGAGCCCCCCATGCATAGTCTGATGCATCTTTGTTAGGGTTTGGGCAACGGGGGTTAGAGTGAAAGGGAGTCCTTTGTTGTAGTAGCAGTCCTCTGCCCACCAACGGAACTCTCATCTTCATAGAAGAAATGATAGAAATCATTGTTTCCAGGTCCTCAGAATGTTGACACCATAGGCTTTTTAGATACCATTGGCGTTTCCTCAAATGCAGTCTTGCATATGGAATTAGTAAAATGCAAGAGGCCATGAACGCCAGGGCTTGCAGTATTTTCCTTGTAGATAGCTGGGGTTTTGTGGCCAATAGTTTGAAGTAGGTTGTCAAATAAACTTGTTTCTCTGGAGTGAGGAATGCTATCTGGGAAGTGTTCAAGCTTGCTACCAGGAATACAATCTGTTGGCAGGGTACTAGGTGAGATTTCTTTTCACTGATGGTGTATACCAGAGAGGTTAGAAGTTTCTTTACAAATGCCAGGTGTTGTAATAGCAAGTCCTGGCTTTCTGCCTGAATAAGACAATCGTCCAAGTATGGGTAAATTTGAATATTTCTCTGCCTGCAAAATGCAATGGCTGGAGCTAGGCACTTTGTGAATACCCTGGGTGCAGTAGATAAGCCGAAGGGAAGTGCAGAGAACTGATCATGCATGGAGCCTGCCTTGAAGCGTAGGTATTTCCTGCAAAATTCCCTTACTAGGACATGGAGGTAAGCTTCCTTTAAGTCTAGGGTTGCCAGCTAGGCATCTTTGGCTAGCATGGGAAGAAGCTGTTGCAGAGTTAGCATTTTGAATTTTGGCACTACCAGAAAGGTGTTGAGGATAGAGAGGTCCAGGATGGGATGCCAGTTGTCATCTTTTCTGGGTACCAGAAAGAGTCTTGAATAAAAACCTTGTCCCCTTTGTTCTGCTGGGACAGGTTGAATAGCCCTGATATTGAGAAGACAGAACCTGCTGTTGGGCCTCTGCCCACTGGTTTAGGGGTAGGTCTGGCCAACAATTTGGGGTTGGTAGTTTGTGGAAGTAGAATCCTGGGTAATGAGCTCCCAGTTTTTTGCATGCAGGACAAGCTTTCCTCCTAAGGGAGCAGGTCCTGGAAGGGTTAAGATTAAGTCATTGTGCCATTTTTCCGTAGGGGGGTGGCTTACTACTCCCTGCTTTGGAAGTGGGAGTCCCCCACTGTTTAGGTCTTTGCATAGCCTGAGATGGTAGCCTAGGTGGTCTGTTGTTCCTGGGTTTGGACTGAGAAGGCCTAGAAGGGACTGGAAAGGACCAGTTCTTTGAAGACCAATGCCTACTGAATCTGGGAGGCTGCACTTGTAGGAAATCTTTAACAGTTTGCATACATTTAGCTTTTTCCTCCATCCTTTTGAAAGCAACTTCTGCTTTGTTGCCAAAAAGGCAGTCTTGGTTTAAAGGAGCATCCAGTAATTTAGCTTTTACATAATCTGGCAAGTTTTGTTCCCTCAGCCAAGCATGTCTTCTAATTACAGAACTAGTGACAGCAGCCCTGCAAGATGCTGCTAAAGAGTCAAAACCACATTGCAAAGTATGTTTACCAACTTGTTCTGCAGAATGCATTAAATCCTGTAATTCTTTGTGTTCAGTACAGTCGGGAATCAACATAATTTTCGATTTAAGTAGCCCCATAACATGCTGCTGATACTTTAACATATGAAACTGGCAGTTTAAAGCCCTAATGGCCAAAGTAGCAGGTGTATACCTTCTTACCCCATCTGACTAAAGCTCTAGAATCTTCATCAGAAGGAGTAGGATTTTTGGCAGCAGTAGCCTTAATGCCTTTTGGTCCTTGGGAAATGGTCTCTGGATCCGCAGAAGGATTCTTGAAGAGGAACTTGTGAGAGTCAGGTACTCTGTAGTACCCATCAGGTTTACTGGGAGCTGGAGGTAAAGTGTCTGGGGTAAGGCTAGATTCCAAGAAAGCATCATCTACAATGTCCAGAACAGGAGGGATAGCTAAAGGCCTGTGTTGCGGTAGTAGCAAGAATTCCCCAGGTCTCTTTTTGGACAGAGTAATCCTGGCTTTCCTAGCGGAAATGCTCACCGAGTGTGTCCAAGGTCTCATCAAAAGAAAAATCCGCTGGCAGGGAAGAAGAGGGAATAGAATCCTCTGCACCAGAATCCTCATAAGTAGATAAGGGCAAATCCTGGTAATCAGAAGGAGCAGAAATATCAGATTCCTGATCAGAAGAATCAGAAAGAAAATCAGTTCTAGGTCTCAGAGGGGGAAGGCTGGCTTCCCCTAATTAAGGTAATAAGGTCTTCAGCCATTCTAAGCAGTTGTTTTTTTAGGCATATGGGCCTGAGTCCGAGGTTTGGTCATCAGTTTTCTAGGCGTGGTGAGAGTTTTATTTCTGGAAGAAAACAATGGCGTCGGTTTAATATGAATGTCTGCAGGCCTAAATACACCCTCAGAAGCCGGTGCCTGCACAGCGGCTTCAGACCCATCCAAGGTAGAGACATCCGCAGGTTCCATAGGTGAAAAAGCATCTCGCGGCATACTGGACTCCGAATAGGTCTCAGTAGAGGCCTGCGAATCAGAAGTAGCGGGTATCAGGGGCTGCGAAAGCACCTCATTGATTACCGGCGGACTGGCGACTGCCTTAACAGAAGCGTCATCGGCAGTTTTGGACCTATGCAGTCTGTCTCCGTCTTTATCCTTATTTTTTTTTGGAATATCAGTAGTCGGATGGCTTGACGAAGCCATTTCGGAGTACACAGAACGAGTACAAAAGGTTGCAAAAATAGCCCGATGACTAAAATAGTTCAGGTGTTGAACAAGGCACAAAACCGACAGACGTCGTGGTCTGGGCCTAAACAAGGGATGCAGTAAGAATGAAAATCTCTAGGAGGTATTTGCTTTCCACAGGTAAGACAATTGTTTTTACTGACATCGGTTAGAGCAAGAAAAAGGACCCCCAACGGGGTACTTAGCTTTTTTTGAAGATTTCGGATCTGAAACTCGCAGATGAAAATTTCAGGAGTCAGCTGACCGGCACTCGCAAACTGCTTCTGCTCTGGGCACTGCATGGCAATAAAGACTGATGTAATGGCATCGGCTGCATGTTTTATACCCCTGACGACCTGACGTCAAGGATGAAGCAACAATATCCAACGCAGAAATCCGAAGACTCTGGTATTCAGGCCGGCTGAGGGCTACCTGCAGGTAGATAACCTAAATGTGATGACTGCAACAGTGAAACACGAAGAACATTAGCAAAAACTACCAACTTTAAGAACATAGCAGTTGGGTGGGGGAAAAACAGAAATTCAACCACAAATCAGCAAATATATAAAGGGAGAGAGAGAAGTAAACAATTCAGTCAAATAAATAAAAACAGTGCAGTAAACTAGTGCAGAACTGCTGCACAAATAAATAAAAAACAATCCAGCACCAATAAGCAAATACATACAAACCAGTGCAGTGCTGATGAGAAACACTGAAAATTTAAAGTGCAAAAAATATACTTATGTAGCTCTATAATTCAGATTAATAAGCTTTATCCATTAAGCACAAAAGGAGCTCTAGCAGAATGAGCAGGGATACACTCAAATGTAATTTTTATGCCTGCTTTCTAAGTGAAATGTGAGAAGGATAATCAGGAAACAACTTAAAAACCCTCCTAGGAAAAAAATGTATAACACAGGGAGAAAGAAAAGCACTGATCGAGCTAGGCAATGATAAATCCAGGCGTGTAATGAAGGCAGACAAGGGATGAGGTATACTTGTGACTGATACCACTAGCTACGACTAAAAGTTAGAGAACATGTTGGAGGACAACAGATTTTACGAGTTACTTACCATGGATGACATAAAAAGAGCATATGATTTATGGAACACTAATCTCACCACATTATGGGAAAAAGAGACTTGTTAGTGAAAATTTTTATAATTTATGGAGCCCCATGCCTTCATTTACCTTACTTCTTTGGAATACCAAAGCCACACATGAACAGAAGACCCACCTTATAGACCAGTGGTAGCAAGTAGAGGCTCCCTTACTGAAGCCATAGCCATTTACCTTAATTACTTGCTGAAACCTTTAGCAGAAAAGGATAAGTCATAAGAGATTCAATGGATTTTTTGAGGAAAATAAACAGTGGAAGCGGACAGTATTTTATTAACTATCAACGTGGAATCCTTGTACACAATACTCCCTCACAATTACTATATAATTGCAGCTATGGAATCTTTTAAGAAAAATAATCAAGGCACAACTGTAAAAGTTAAGCAAGCTCATTAATCTTGTACTGGACTTTAACTTCTTTACTTTCAAAGGCAAACTCTACAAACAAAAAACTGGTACACCAATGGGGGCTGCCATGGCTCCTACCTGACTACCTACTCCTCATACCTAACAAAGCCCTGGGCAAGTAGGAGGAAGACTATCCCATGCTACTTGCATTATGTTGACATCTTTATTGTGTGGGAATGTGACACCTTACAGCCTCAATCAAACAACCCCCTTCGTGAAGTTTACCTCTTCCCATAGCTATACTTCAATCACTTTCTTAAATATGCAGATTTCCAAGGACACCAGCAATAAAAGAATCACCACTGATTTATTCAGAAAAACAAGGGTTCATTTATTACTCTACAGTAAAAGTCTTTATCCTGCAAAAACCAAGTATAAGGTGGTGAAGTCTCAGGGCTATATATTAGATAGAATTACCACAGAGATGGAACCATTTTTGAAAAACCTAGAGAATGATTTTCTAGTGAGAGGCTATGGAAGTCAGACGTTAAAAACATCCTGGAACACATTACAGAACTAAAAAGGACTGAAGCACCTTCACACAACCTCCCCAGTAGGAGAATGTTAAGAAATTCCACAGAGAATAACAAATACAAAAATAGCTGCATCCTGACATATACTTTGGATTATCACAGCATCAAAAAATGTTATTAAAGAAAACTGGGCCATTGTCACAGGAAACCCTCTTCTGATTAACATCTTAGGTGAAGCCCCATCCTTTGTTTACAGGAAGGCCAGGAACATTAGAAGTTTTGTTGAATTTAAACCTAGACTATATGAGAGAGAAACTAAAAGATGTGAAGTTAATTGCACATTTTGTATACTTATACAGCAAGGTGATGACTTTCTTTAAATAAGGGCAATAAAAACTATTAAGACCTGTGCAGGGGGTGACTAACACTACAAAAGTAATTTACAGGGCACAGTGCAATGAATGTGATGCATTTTATGTGGGTAAGATTGTAAATAAAGTTGTCTGTAGGACTTCATGTCATCTGGCAGAAATCCACTCTGGATGTAAAAAATAATGCACTAGCCAAACACCTTGCTCTTCCGAAAAGAGACAAGTTTTAAGTTCCAGATACTGGATCGTATAGACATGGGTGATCTTGAAGGAGACACCATGAATATGCTACAGAAATGTGAACTCATGTGGCAATTAAAGCTGAAGTCTTAGGAAGCCTGGACTAAACTACTACTGTTCACTTAAAAGTGCACTGGAACTGGGAGGATTGCCACATTGTTTACATGATTCATTTTATTTTACTCTTCCAGTTGGTTTTAAATACCATATTAAATCATTTTACTTGAAGAGTATATTTTGTTTCTATCATACATTTTTTCTTTTTCTTTATTCTTTTTTCCACTTTATTCGAAATGTGTAATAACAATACTAATTATAAAATAATATTTTTGTAAATAGTTCTTAAAGTTGTTGTACACAGACCTGAAGAAGTCTAGAAGGACAAAAGCGATCTTTAAGTTATGGAAATAGAACATTTTTTTTTGCATGCAAAATGTATACGTTTATATTTATGCATTTTTAAATTGCCAAATGGTCTAACGTTTATATTTTTATATATTTATGGCCATGTAGTATATTGTCTTGGATAAAATCAGTCTTAATAATCTGGCTAAATAAGAGGTACTACATCATTATTCATTTTACTTAAAGTACAAAAGGGTTATATTATTATGACAGCTGCTAAGTAGGGCAGGATCAGCTCGAATGTCACACTGATGGGGGAAGGGATGTGAATTTAACATGTATACTAATACACTCTGTTTTACAGCACAATAAACCACTCCCTTGCCTGATAAAATATATATATATATATATATATATATATATATATATATATATATATATATATATATATATATATATATAGAGAGAGAGTTAGAAAGCTTGTGAGGAAACTATTATTTATTTTTGTTTTACATGGATCGCTTGTCTGTGTGCTTAAAGGATTTTCGACTGGAAACAGACTGTCTACCCTGCTTGGATTACTTTTGAATACTTAGTAATTCTGTATAATATTTCAAATTATATTTTATTTTTTGACTTGTAGACAAGTTTAAGTTCGCTACTTCTACTTGCACTGTTTTGTTTTAAAATAAATTTGTATAACACCCATCGCTCCTTCTTCTTTCGGCTTTTTCCCGGTTAGGGGTCACCACAGCTGATCACCTATCTGCTCATGATTGGCAGTGGAATTTTACGGTGTCGAGTTGCCAGCCCGGCACCCAACCTTCCACTGAAGGTGCACACACGCACACACTCATGCCTAGGGCCAATTTAGAGTGTCCAATCCACCTACAGCATGTCTTTGGGATGTGGGAGGAAAGCAGAGCACCCGGAGGAAACCCACGCGACCACAGGGAGGACATGCAGACTCCGCACAGAAGGCACCCCAGCCGAGACTTGAACCAGAGAACCCTCTTGCTGTGAGGCGGCAACGCTAACTGCTGCACCACTATGGCCACCCATAACACCCATTGCTCCTACTACTTACATATTGGAACTGTCTGGTATCTTTCTTCCACATTGCTCTTGTTTCTGCCTCCAAATCCTGATATTTTATGACTCTCTCTCTCTGAACTCAAGACATTGTTGTCACTGGGTATATCTATTTCAATGATCAATGCTACTTTTGTCTTCTTTTCATGGACCACTATATCTAGTTTTCTCATATCTATCTTTTGAACTGTTGGTAATGGGTTATCCCATGTGATGTAGACTTCATTTTCTATGATGCTTGGCTCATGTTTCCAGTGTTTTTCAGCTACTTCAACACTATGTTTGTACAATCCCCGGTGCAACAGCCTTGCCACATTATGCCTTTCACTATACAGTCCTCCTGCCATTAGCATATCACAACCAGCAACTAAGTGTGTGACTGTTTCCAATTCGGTTTTACAAAATCTACATTTGTCTATTTCTCCTACAAGCTCAATGGACTTTGTAAACCCACGTGTATGTAAGCCCACTACCTTCGGCCACCAATATTAACATTTCATCTTTTGGTTTAAATTCACTTCTTAACCATTTCTGTGTTCGATCCTGATTAACAAAGTTCTTCCAGGTTTGATTTCCATTCCCACTTGACACCATTATGCTTCTGCTAGAAAAAAAGGGGAAGTCATCTTAGATTTTTTTCTGCTCATGTTTTATTTGCATTTGTTCTTGTTTTATCGTTGATCCTGCATCAATTCCCAAATATTTATACACTCTCGATCAATTAATTTTATATCGCATTCTTGTCCCAAACTGTTTTCTTGGTGCTGCAGCTTTTCTGCTTTAAAGGTTGCTTTTGCACATTTATCAAAACCAAATGGCATTCTTATATCATATGAAAAAGTTCTGACTACATTCAGTTGCACTTTCAGTTCCTCATCTGATAAGCTACATAATTTTAAATAATCGACAAAGAGAGGATAAGAAGTCTTAACACTTTGTTGCTTTCTGGGAGCCAAATTATAGCCATGACCTAATCTGTTAAGTAGACAGCTAAATGGGAAAGAGCAATGGTGACACAGCCACCCTAGAATTTCCCCCCTTTGGATTTTGATCCCTGGAAAACTTGTCCTTTATCATGGCTTAACTGCAAAGTAGTTTGCCACTGTTTTATGACTGCTGTGGTGTAATTTATCAGCATAGGGTATATCTTAAACATTTTTAAGCACTCTTTATCCATGAATGTGGGATACTGTCAAATGCTTTTGTAGTCAGTATATGCCATACTTAGATTCTTTCCCTTTTTTCAGTTCTCCACTATGATTTTATGCCCTTTTGGTCTATTCCTATAATTGAGTTTTCTTCTAAATAACTATAAACTCTGTCAGCATCAATTCCAGTGAATAGTTTATACGTCACTGGAGGGCAAGTTATTGGTCTATAACTTTTAGGGTAGCTTGCAGGTTCACTCCAATAGAGCTCAGGAAGTTTGCACTCTAGCTTCCAATGGATACAGCCTAAGCCTTTTTTTAGAATCAAATTACGTCCACACATTTCAAACAGATATTCACATCTCTTGAACCATAGGGATTATGAAAAGTATAAATGGCAAACTCTTCAGCACAAACTATTTTTACAGAGTTAGTATTCTTTAGATTCTAGGTCACAAACCGAATTTTAGAAGTCACAGTAAACATAACTATTACATTTGTAATATTTTGTAAACAACTTTAAATATCTCAGCAACCACTCAAGCTGCACACACACACTGTCAGCAACATTTTATTCATCTAGCTGAGAGATTTCATACGACGCTAAGGAATTCTGTGTTACTTGGTTGTTGAGGTATTCAGAAAAATGTGAAATTTATATCTACATAAATTAATGTCATAAAAACAACAGTTAATATCTATTTACCTGCACTAAACAGAGGTCAAATATTAATGTGGTTCAGTTTGATATTATGTAAGCTTTAAGATTAAATCTTTTAAAGCCTTGTACATAGCATGTTTTTGGAATTAATGATGCAAACATGAACAAGCAATGTTTGATGCCAAGAGGCGTCAGTAGGAATTAACTGCAGATACACCTGGAGGCATCACTCGGATGTTAAGTAGAGCACTGTTTTTCCTGTTGTTAGCCAGGTTGGTGTCTGTACAGGGTGAGCATATAAATAGTTCTTACTCATGGCTAAATCTTAGTGCAAAGATTTTATTACTTTTAATAAGTTAGGTATGCCTCTGAACCTGGTGTTTTCCAATTAGAGGCTTTCTTTGCTTCAATCTTTCTGGCTGTTTGAACTTCTTATTCTTTCTTTTACTACTTCTGTCCATTTAGCATCTTTATCTTCATAAATACTTCTCAAAAATGTATCGATTTCTTCTTTTTTGAAGTCTTTCAATTCCTTTTACCTTGTTTCCCAATTCTCTATAAAACTTTTTTGGGTTATCAAATTGCCTTTTTTGTACTTTTTTTATATTTGTGTATCTTCGAAGTTTTTCTGCCGGTGTTATTTTTAGTTTATTTGTGATAGTGCATGATAAATCCTGATCCATTATAATATTATGCATTGCTTTTATCATGTCTATTTTTCTGAGCATTTTTGTTGATCTTTTCCCTCCTATACTCCAACAGTGACACTTGCCTTAATTGCTTTACAGTTTCTCTGTTCGATACTTCCATGATGGTATTTAATTTCTCCTCTTCCTTTCCCTTTCTACCATGTTTTCCTGTGGCAGAATTGTATCCATTATTAATTTAGCTATATAGTAATATATCCTGTTTACTTCTGTTAAATCACATGGATCTCTACGGACAGTCCTAATTACTGTGCTCATTTGTTTTATCACACTTCTAACTTTTGGGGTTTTATTGACCTTCTGCAGTCTATTTCTTTAATTGATTTTAATATGTCTATCTCTATTAAATCAAGCAGCTCTTCTCTTAGCTCATTTTCTTCTAAACTGAGGGGACATTTTTTGTTCTCCATTTTCTGTGGGCATTCTATAGAAAGTTCTATAGCATCTTCCTTTGGCACATTCTCTTCAATTTCATCCTGTCTCATCAGTTGCTCTGTTGTATGGGACCTCACTGGCCTATCACTCCTCAACATTGACTGCATCAGAGTTGCCACAATTTAGTGTTCTTTCCCTAGCTGTCCAGCTTCAAATGAATGTTTATATTGGTTTTCTGTGGAAGGCTCCAAAATAATTTTGCAACGGACCAGTTGCTTCCCGTTTCACTGGTTTCTCCTCAATTTGGATGTCTATTGCTCTATCCTGCTGTGGTGTTTTCTGAGCTAGACTCTCTACTCTGAGTCCTTCACTTTGCAGGTACTCCATAACCTCAGTTTCTATTTCTTTAACTTCTCCATTACTAATCTTCTTTTCTACTTTTCCTCTTTGTCATCTGATTTTTTTGTATTGTCAAGTTTTCCATGTCTTGATTCCTTTGCCTGTATTTCTCTTCAAATATTTTTGGCGCTGCTCTTTTTCTATTGATTAGTTTTGCTTTCTCCTTTGCAAAAATAATACACCATATTTAATCTCTTTCTTTCCCATGTCCATATCCCTTCTTCAGATATCTCCTGATCTTCCTTTTTCTCCTTACTCTGGGGACTTGTTCCATCATGCAGTAATCCAATCTGTGTTAGACCTTCTACACCAAATCCTTCACTTTGGAGGCATTCTATAACTTCAGCTTCTGTTTTAACTTCTACTTTACTAATCTTTTCTACACTCCCTCTTTCTGATTTTTTTTGTTAAATTCTCCACATCTGGATGCCTTTGCCTGTACTTCTCATCGAATCACTTGGGGCTGCCTTTTTTGTATGTATTAATTTGGCTTTCGACTATGCATAAATTTGCACCATATCAAATCTCTCTATCCCAGGTCCTTATTTCTTTTATATACTTTTCTAAAATCTACATGTTTAGTTGTTTATATTTTCGCACTTCCTCAGATGCTTTTTCCAAACAGATCAAAGTTTCTTGGTTTATATAATGTTTTTCACAAATCTGTTGTATTAATGAACACATTTTTATTTCAGGCTTCTAACAGTTTTTCTTGTGGATGTATTTCTCTTTCCTCTCATTTCTCTTAATCTTTTTGCATATCCTGTGACTGGAAATTCTGTTTTTTTTTTTTTTTTGCATAATAGTAACAATACATAATTTCTTTCTTATCCTCAATAGTCCACTCTATCATCTTTATGGCTGCTCTTTGGGCTATCAGTTTTTGTGAATTTTTATGCACTGCTACTTCCTTCTACAATGGGGGGGGATCCTCCCCCCTGGGCTAGGCTGGCCCCATTGTAGAAATGTTTCCATATTTTGAAGATTCTACACTGTCATTTTTTCCAGTCTTGGCACCATTGCACCTACCAGGATTGGGTACTTTTTATCCTGTCTTGTGCACCTAGCTATCTTTTTTAATTTTTGACCTACTTCTGTCCATGACATATGCCATATAAAATACAGTCTATATATCCGTCTTGCCTTGGTGAGATTTTATAAAAAATAAACGGGTCCACCTCGTTAAGGTACTCATCAAGACTTGAGGATTAATTCAAATTCAGCAATACTACTCTCCTTTGCTTGATTAGCTCTCTATTCAGACCCCCATAATACTCTGTATGGCCATTATTCGTCTTAAGGATCTGCATTGAAAATCATATTCTTTATTTCTTGAATTTCACTCTTCTCCATCATCCTTTTCCACACAGAATTATAAATTTCCGCATGTGTGTTATGTATATCAACTTTAATTCTGTAGCTCTAAAATATCCCTTCAAATTGGGTAATCCTAAACTACTTTGTT
Organism: Protopterus annectens; assembly: GCF_019279795.1. Classification (NCBI taxonomy): domain Eukaryota; kingdom Metazoa; phylum Chordata; order Ceratodontiformes; family Protopteridae; genus Protopterus; species Protopterus annectens. The sequence goes on from NC_056739.1 coordinate 623,898,970, forward strand.
TTATTGAAGTACTCGCTTATCCCACTTAACCCTTGCCCCCCCCCCCCCCAGATAAATGTCTTCTTCTCTTAATTAATGTCCATAATTTCTCCTCTGGTTGATAAAAATATGCCTGACCCAAATATAAAATCAAAGGGACTAAAAACAATTTCACTACTTACGATCCATATTAATAAACAAGAGCTTCCAGTTTCTCAGTTATTGTATTATCTTCCTGGTCTCTTCTTGCATATCCTTACCTGCCATAACAGAAGTCTTTTTAATCCATAATCCTATGTACTTCATTTTATGGTAGCCCCACAAATATGGGTATTGCTGAACCAATTCATTTGTGGGTATATGACTAATGGCTACAGTGTTTGGTTTGCCTACATTAATTTTATATTCTGAAAAGACTTGAAATTGTCTCAAAATGTTCCGCACCACTTAAATGTCCTTTTCTGGATTTATCAGGTACAAAATATCATCTGTAAATAAGGCCAACTTTTTTTTGACTACCATACCAATTATATCCTTGAATTTGAGTCCCTTATTTGTTTTGCCACAGGCATTAAATACAAAGCAAATAAACGGGAAAGAGGGCACTCCTCCCTGGTTCATCTGTTCAGACACAACTTATCCTTCAGGAACCCTTCTAAATTCTTGCCTTTGATCCCTCCTATATCCTCCTAGTTAACCTTATTACTGTATTAGGGAATGTAAATGCTTCAATTTCCCTTCTCATAAAAATCCCAGCTGACTATGTCGAATGCTTTCTCTGCATCAAGATCCACCAAACACAGCGGTATTTTTCTTTACATTCTGTTCTATCTGGATAATCACTGTTGTGACATAGGCAAACTTACATTTATATAAAAGTAATAAAACAACAACAACAAGTTCACAAACTGCAAATATTATAAGATAACTAATATATGTGCTGCATAATCTAAGTAACGTTACATAAATTAAATTCCTGCCTCCTTTTAAACCTCACTTCTCCTCCAAAACATTTTTCTCCATGTATTTTCCGCATGTTCTGTTCTTTTAACTCTATTACAATATTCACTACTTCAAATATAGTTAGATTAGCTTTTTGATTTCCATTTTCTAGTAAATGATTTTTTTTGCAGCCACCAGAATTAAACTCAACAAGGCCTTTTTGTGTCTGGGCAATTCAGATCCTGTATCACAGCTCAAAAATAATTTTATTAGTTACACACTGTTTTGTTAATGTTGTCAAACTTTGTCTCCCCTCAGCAAAACCACAAGGATCCATATCAATTTTGGCAACACCTTTGCCATTCGTTTTGCTACTATACACACACTTTGTAATCATGGTTTCAAACGCATCTGTTTGAAGCTGGGTCTGATGGGGTTTGACTATCTTTAGTTATTACAGACACCACAAGCTTTTTTCCAAGATGTTGGTGCTTCCCGTCCTTTTACAATAATGTGAAACAAAACCTTCCAGAGATTTAACATCTGTTATACTCATCTGACCCCTATGGCTTGAAAAACCCACTGCTAGGTCATACTTTTGCAAATCTAATAACTGCTTGTGACTTCTGTGCACTTTAAACAAGGACTTCTGGAAAACACTTGGGAGGTGAGCAATATATACACACACAAATTATATATATATATTTTTTATTTTTTTTCTGTTGGCCGGGAAAGTCCAACTTGACACAGATCAGCGGAGGCCCAGGGAGAAAAGCTCCAGCAAAAGGAAAAAAAAAAAAAAAAGACTGTAAAAGTTAATAACACAGGGAATTCCAGTAGCATTCCAAAACAGCAATAGTACAGTGTTGAGCAATACAGGTCTTTAGACGTTACTTTAACATAATGTGTCACAAAAGTACATATATTTAAATAATTAGGAAAAGTAAGTTACAGCAGAAATGACTGCATAGATCTGAGTAAAACAGTACCCAATGAGCAAGAAGTGGTTAAATGTACTGAGGTTAGAGTTATCCAGGAGAGTTGCAAGAACAGAGCCAGGTATCTACAGAGTAGATAGGAGATTTTTAAATTGAACTGTGGAACAATTAGAGGTGATAGGGTTTGGAAGTTTATTTCATATTTTGGGGAGGACATTTGAGAAGAGATATTCCCTAGCTGAGTTGTTAGCTTTGATGGCTTCTAAAAGGAGTTTATTATTGGAAAGAAGGCATCCAGAAGTGGTGTATGGTTGTATAACATTTGAGAGAGCAGGGATTTTATCTGGTTGATACAGAATTTTATGGGCAATGGTTAACTGATTACAGTGTAGCAGTTGAGGAAGTTCTAGCCATTTTAGTTAAGAGCTGTACATATGACTAGGCAAATCTTGTGCTTTCTGTTATCACTTGCCTAGTATCTGTACGTTGCTAATTTTGTTTACTTCTGAACGAGTATTTCTTTGAAATTTTCAATTTTTTTTAGCTCTGTTAAAGCCTATAAAACTATTGCCCTGTCTCCTCTGTGTTATATTCCTCAACACTGCACATTTTCTTTCTTTACTTCATGGCAAAAATCTGTGAAAAGTAAGATGAGCTCCAGAAAAAAAATCCAACCATTTTTCACTTTGGTTAGAGCCTTTTATTCTTTGCATTTAAGGCTTTCAAGTATTATACCAGTAACAATTTTCAGCTCTATGAAGCATACCTAAAAAAATCATCATACTAAATATTTCACTTATTTTCTCATTTTCCACAGTGTTATTTTCTAAAATGTTTCCGATATTAAAAAAACTTCAATTCCTTATTCATTCTGTTGAAAAACATCAATTATAACCCACTGACATCTAACATTAAAATTTGTGACATATTTCTTATTCAAACCTGTTCGTACATGTCTATCTAAAGGACTACAATATACCATATTGAAACCTAGAACGCCTTGTTCTTTCTAATTATATATTATTCCCTTTTTCTGAGTTCAGGCTTGATCTCATTACAGAGAAAAGCATCCGCTTCCAATCTGATAATTCATGTACTACAGCCAAAGAGCAAGCAATTCCTGTTATTAATTTTAACACACAGTTATCTATCAACATTCCAAACACTTTTCATAATTTGCATCTCGGATTTTTACTCAATATTTTATATCACTGTCTCAAAAAATTTGCTTTCTCCAAGAAATGTAATCCTAATATTTAAATTTTTATTTTCTGAACTTGGCTATTCTGTATTCACCATTTTATTTATTCTTCCTAAACCTTTTCTCTTTCTCATATTTAAATAATTCAATTTATGCTCCCAACTATCATCACGTGTTTCAAGAAATCATCTTCAAACCCCCTTTTTCGCATTTTTTTTCTAGATGGGATTGAGGTAGTGTGTCAACTACTGCCATCTCTCTTGGCTAAATGCCACTCTCCTTCCATTGACAGTCATGCCCAATTCTCACAGGTCTTCTTTCATGCAATCCATCTCTTTGCTGGATGTCCTCATTTCCTCTTGCCTTCCTTCTGTCTGTCCTAAATCTTTTTCACCAGATTGTCTTCTGCTTTCCTCCACAAGTGCCAAAACCACCATAATCTGTTCTCTCTGACCTTCTCTGCAATTGCAGCTAATTGAGTTTCTGCTCTGATGTCCTTGTTTCCTTTGTCCTACAGGGAGCATCCTACCACCTCTGTCTCTGACACTATCTCTGTCACCTCTAACTTCCTTAACTGCTCTGACTTCACTGCCCCATTTTCTGTATCACACAGTAGTACTGGTTTCACCACTTTTGTACAACTTACTTTTTAGCTTCTTTGGCTTTCTTCGGTCACACTACCCCTGACAATTTATGCCAGCTGGCTTCCAATTCTAGTACTGACTTCCTCATTCAGGCCTCCCGTCTTAACCACCCCACCCAGATACCTGTAGGTGTTTTAACCTGTTCCACTATTTTCCTGTCTGTCTCAAGATTCAGCTTCTTACGATTTCCCCCAATTTGCTTCCATTACAACTCTCTTATCTGTAACTCAGTATCATCCTACATGCCTTCAGTTCTGCATTCCATTCCATCATCATTTGCTTAAGTTCTTGTTCAGAGTCTGCCAGCAATGGCACATTGTCTGCATATATCAACTTTAGCAAACAGGTCAGAGATGTATCAATAATGTTGTCTACCATTAGTATTAAGAGTGGGCTCAGAAATTAACCCTGATGCACACCCACTCATACTCAGAACCCCTATGCTAGTCTGATCACTGGTCATACTCATGTTACTGGGTCCTTGTACATAGCTTGCACTAATTCTACCAATGTTTCTGGGACTTTGAACCACCACATCAATGCCCAAATCAGCTTTCCCGGGACCTTCCCATCTGCTTTCTTCAAGTCTATGAATACCCCAGTTGAACTCTTTCCTTATCTCTAGCTTCTTCTCAGCTCTCACTGCAAACATCTAATTGGTTGTGCTGCATCTTGATCTAAATCCAAACTGCTGATCTCTCATCTTACCTTCTTACTACTATGTATAGTCGTTTATCAATCACCATCTCCAGAACTTTCACACCGTGAGAAAGGTTTGATATCTATACTGCTCACAGTTACACGTCCCCTTTGTTCTTGTACACTGGGACTAGAATGTTTATTCTTTGCTCAACTGGGATAAACCTTTTCAAGAGCCATTTATCACCCAAAATCTTGATCACATCTGTTGTGACCTCATTTCAGAATACTGCTTTTCCTAACTTCATTTTCCTTCGTGCTGCTCATACTTCTTGAAGGGTGGGCTCCTCCTCTTCTCTCATCATAGGCTATGTCTGAGGCAGTACAGCTTTTGTGCCTTTTTTTCATTCAGAAGCTGCCAGAACTACTCCTTCCATCTGCCTTTGATTTCTTCTGGCCTGATGAGCAAGTTGTTGCTGGCATGCCTTATGAAGGGCGTCTGATGACTATATTCTTTACCTTTGTCTCTCTGCTTTGCAGCCAGAGTTTCTTTGTGCCAACTACTGAGTTGCATTTCAGAAGTCGGTAGAGTGCCCTGGTACCCTGTTCCTTGCTACTGCAACTTCTCTTTCAGCCTCTTTGCTGGCCAACCAGTATTACTTCCTAGACTGGTGTATCTTTTCTACATCTCACTTTTCCCTACACTCCTCCTATCTTTTGATGACTTCCTGGATTTTTGCATTCCACAACCAACTTTACTTCTGTATTTTATTTCCATACCTACCCTCAGCCACATTTCTGTTCTATATTCTTTATACGTGCTGCTTTGAGGTGCTGCCATTCTTCAATTCCACCTATTCCCTCTTCTTCCTGAGGTACTAGAGCTCTGTGTATTTCCTTGAATTCTTGCACTTTCTCTCAGTCAAGTTTCGGGTATTCAGCCTAGTCTCTCTTGATCACTCTGCAGCCGACTGTGGCAACCAGTGGTTTATGCTGTGGGCTGATTCTTTCACTGTGGATGACTTTGCATTCAGCAATTCTTTGCCAGTGCCCTTTCTTTACTATGAGGAAGACTACCAGAGTTGGATGTCGACCAGAATTCAGTCTGGCGAATGGCTTGATGGTGGCCAACACATGGTTCAGCAAGACAGATTTTGTGACTGTCTCTGGCTGAAGCATGTGTTGACCATCACTGAGCCATTCGACATATGTCTACAGTGGTCTCTTCTTTATTCCTGTTGCCCCACCCATGTGGATCCAGACAATCCTCATATCCTTCTCTCTGTCCGTCCCAGTATGAGCATTCTGCCTCCCCATTACCAACATCAACTCCTGTTCTGCTTCATCTAGTAGGTCCTACAGTTGCTGCCTGAATGCATTATTTTCACTACAACAACCCTGCTGTGGGACATAGGCTGAGCTTTACAATAGACTCTGAATGCCATAAGTTTGTCATTCATTCTGATGACATCTTTCACAGTCTTCTGCAGCCCCTCTCTCACAATTATCCCATCATTTTTAGTCTGTTCACCTCTGAGTAGTAGACTTTACTGCACTGCCCTTCCATCTGGTTTTCTGTATACAGAAGTCCAGTTTTATCATCATATCATTCTTTTCCAGCTCTGGCCTGTCAGTGAATCTAGACTGAGTTCTGCAATCCTTAGTTCATGTTTGGCATGTTGACTGATTTTATTTTTTTAAATGCATTTATTAAAGTATAACTTTTGACACAGGCAAACTTAGATTTATATAAAACCAGTCAAACCATATTAACAAGTTTACATTCAAAAGCATTATACATCACATATATTGTTACATATCATATGTATAAGCAACATTACATAAATGATTCAGTGATGGTCTTCTTTTAAACCTCATTCCTCCTCCAAACCATTATTCTGCATGAATTGTTCAAAAATTTCCATTTTTTAAAACAAGAAACATTTATTAAATTATGACTTATAACAGACAATCATAGATCAATATAAATAAAAATGAACCATACTGACATGCTTTAGTTGCAAACACCAGTCACAGTCAGTAAAACATTACATAGATCATTCAAATCATGCGTTCCTTTAAACCTCATTCCTCCTCAAAACATTATTCTGCATGTAGTGGTCCCACAATTCCCATTTTTTTTTATGCTTCTACCCTTTTCTAAAGATCCCATTTCTAGTGTTCTCTCTGTTACTATATTCACTAATTCTAGTGCAGTTGGTTTAGGTTTTCATTTCCATTTTCTAGTAGCTGCTTTTTTGACAACCACCACAATTAGACTTAGCGAGGCCTTAATATAGCCAAACAATTCCAATTCTGTATCATAGCTCAAAAAATTAACTTCCTTAGTTATACTAATTTGCTCATCCAGTATTTTTGATGGAGTAGTCTGCAGGGAATTTTTGAAGTCTGTCACCTCTTCACACTCCTAAAAATACGTTCTCAATTATCTTTTTTTTTTTTCCCAAAAACAAGGAATATCTAACCACTTATGATGTAGGCAATCATACATTTACATTAATGAAACAAACCATAGTGTCAATTTTAGTTGCAAATATACATCTGATTAAGTTCCATTACACTGATTAAAGGAATGAAAGAGCTCATCTCTACTACTGTGTTCCACTGCATTCTCATTGTTGTTCTCCTAGCAGCTCATATCTTCTGTGTAAACATTATACATCACTTATAAACTAACCAGTCACTGTCAAACATTGCATAGCTCATTTAAATCCTGCCATCATTTAAACCTCATTCCTCGTCTGCATGTATTGCTCTCATTATTTCTATTTTTTTCTATGTAATTTGCTCCTACCCTTTTCTTATGATTCCATTTCCAGTTGTTTTAGCTCTGTTACTATATTCACTACTTCTACTACAGTTGGTTTAGACTTCGATTTTCATTTCCTAGTAATTGTTTTTTTGGCAGCCATCATAATTAGACTCTGAAAGACCTTACTATGTCTAGGCAATTCGGATTCTGTGTAATAGCTCAAAAAATTATTTTCTTACTCGTACCAATTTGCTCACCCATTATTTCTGACAGAGTAGTCTGGAATTTTTAAGGTCTGCCAACTTACTACACTCCTAGAAATTATGTCCTCAATTGCCTCTTTCTTCCCCATCACACCTACAACATTTGCTAGCTACTTGAGGAAAAATTAGCTGGAGTCTACTTGGCTATAAAAATACCAAAGTAAACACTTCCAAAGATCCTAAATCTTCTAGATGTTGTTGCATACTTGGGAGACATACATATATCCTCCCCATTGTTTCTTTGTGAATTGCTTAACCAATCTATCTTCCCAATCCTTTCTTTCTCTGATTGATTCTTGAAGTTATCATTCCCAATTACCTCTTTCTTCCCTATCACATCGCCAACATTTGCTACTTCCTTTGGAGTCTACTTGAGGGTATAAAAATACCTACGTAAACACTTCCAAGCAATTATCCTAAATCTGCTAGACTTTGTTGCACATTTGGGAGTCATACATATATCCCCCATTATTTATTCATGAATTGCTTATCCAATCTCTCTTCCCGATCCTTTTTAACCTCCTCTGATTCTTACAGTCATCAAGCAATATTTTATATGATCTACTAATTATCCCTTTTTAACACCAGCTTGTCTTCTAAATTCTACTAAAATGCTCTACCAGTGCTGCTCTTTCACTTAAGATCCCCCAATTTCTTTCTCTTTGCCTATACTCTGATATCAATCCTTGACAGTTAAGGCAATCTCTTGTCTGCAGTTCAAATACATTTTTGGCTTCTTCCCATTCTATTACCTTTCCCGCTCTAATTATTTACTCCCAATATCTTGGTTACTTTGCCCATTTTCTCCAATAAGTTCATATACTCTCTTGCCTATTGTCCATATCCCTAACTGTAGTTATCCCTATCAGCATAATCTCCTTTCTCCATTCCTGTTAGAAACTATCTGCTGCTTTATTAATATAATATTCTGTATGGTTGATATTCTCCTTGAAGCCACGGTGGTGCAGCGGTTAGCATTGTCACCTCACAGCAAGAGGGTCTCCCATTCGATTCTCGGCTGGAGCGCCTTCTGTGTGGAGTCTGCATGTCCTCCCCGAGGTCGAGTGACGTTAAAGACATGCAGGTAGGTGCGAGCGTGAATGGACATGCCTTCTTTGAAGGTTGGCCATCAGGCTGGCAACTCGGCACCGTAAAAACCCACTGCCAATCATGAGCGGACCGGAGTTCCGCTGTGGCAACCCCTAACCGGGAAAAGCTGAAAGTCTTACATATGGTTGTTATTCTCCTTAAGTACCTGCATCCAAAAGCCTAGTCTTTCCTTGTTTCTTGAGCTTCCCTTATTTCATTGTAATCCTTTACCTGAATTATAGCTTTCTGCTTGTGCTATGTATAACAGCCTTAACTGTGTAGCTCTGAAATACCCATTCAAATCAAGTAACCCCAAACCACCATGTTATATTGGAAGGAACAACTTATCTCACTTAACTCTTGCTGTCTTCCCTTCCCAGATAAAAATTCTTCAACCCTTTACTATTTGCAATCCACAACTTCTGGCTGAAGAAAAACAGGCCTGTCCTGTGTTTAAAAAACAATGGGACTAACATTTTGACTGCTTGTATTTTTATATATATTTATCTATATCCATAAAACAGATCCAATTTCTTGTTTTTTGTATTACCTTTTGCTCAGTCTCTTATGGCATTTCCTTAGCTGATAGAGTATTCTTTTTAATCCATACTCCTAAGTAATTTATCATGTTCCCATAAATATGGGTATTGCTGAACTAATTTGTGTCTGGGTACATAGCTTACAGCTATTGCCACTGTTTTGTCTTCATTCATTTTGTATCCCAAAATGACTTGAGACTGTCTCAAAATGTTCCACAACGTGAAAATGTCATTTTTTGGTTTTATCAGGTATAAAATATTATCTAAAAATTAAGCCAGCTTTTCTTGACTACAATGTCTATTATATCCTTGAATTTCTGAGTCTCTTATTTTTTGGCAATGGTACTAAATATGACACAAACAACAAAGGGAAATCAAGGACATCCCTGCCTGGTTCCTCTGCTCAAATAGGTCTTATTAGAGAGGAATCCACCCACTTTAGTTTTTTACTCCAAACCCTCCTATATCCTCCTAATCAACCGTATAATTTTATAAGGTAGTGGAAATGCTTCCATTACCCTACTCATAAAATCCCAGCTTAATCTGTGAAATGCTTTTTTTATCAAAACCATCAACAGTGGTATTTTCTTACATTCTGCTTCCCTCTGGATCATTGTTCTAGTAATGTTGCCAAATGTTTACCTCCCTCCACAAAACTACACTGACCCATATCTATCAATTTTCAAATAACCTTTGCCATTCTTTTAACCATTAGAGACAAACACTTTATAACCATGGTTCAGAACTGGAATGGGCCTATATGAAACTGGATCTGATTTTTTTTTTATCATCTTTAGTATTACAGCCATCACCAGTATCTTCCAGGAAGGTGGTGCTTCTTCCTCCTTTTTAAATACCATTAAAGAAATTCTAAATCTTTCAGTTTTTCCCTTCTAGTTTCAAAATTCCACAGGAATACCATCTAATCCTGGGGACTTTCCTGCAGAATGTTTATACAGCACCATTTTTACCTCATCTCCTCCTATCCTATTAGCAACTGAGCCTCATCTACCTTGGCATATTTAATTCTTCCAAAAATATTTCCATTTGTACCTTTTTTGATTTTCATATTTCTCTGCTTTACACAGATGTGCATAAAATTTCCAAAATATTTTAAGTACCTCTAATGAATCTCTGGATATCTTCCTTATTATAGGCTTTCTAAGCTTGGTGATATCTCCTCCTACGTTCAACTGCTCCAGACATTTTGCTAAAAGCTTTTGTGCTCTGGAGTTGTCAAAAAACAGTTGCTTAACAGCAGTCTTTCTAAACTCATGCATATTACTGAGGTAATCCCTTTATGTTCTGCTTAGCACTATTTAGTTGCATCTGTTCTTGTTCTGAGATTCCTCCTGTTTAGTTGCTCCCATTCTTGTTCTGAGATTCCTCCTGTCAAAGGAAAAATGTACTTTAAAAATGATCAAAACACGGTAGGTTCAGGTTAAGACACTTTAATCTTGCAGCAAGGAGACAAAAACATGCTAATACAGAGTTTGTCTAACTAGAAACAGGAAATACTTACATTTTTATACACTTTCTAATAAGACATTGCCTACCAAACTGACGTAGTGAATCACAAGTTTTGTCATCATCATTTACTAATAATTGCTTTCATAAAATTCTGCTGATTTATCAATTTTTGTGAGAAACTTCCTAAGGAAAACAACGTGGCCTTGGCTACCACCGGTTAGATACATGCAATGTTACCATTCAAGGTACTATGGCTAATTCAAGCACAAAGCAAGCAGTTAATTTCTCTAACAATCCTTTGTCTACACTATCTCTAAGCTTCTGCAGCTGCACATGTTCTCATACTTCGAACAGAGCTGATTGTTTATGATCATTACATTTACAGGATATAGCATTGTTCATTCATTTTCTCCTGGCCTAGCAGATAACCACCTGCTTCTCAAGTACATTTCCAAAAGAAATAAACATTAATACTGCTGTGCTAGCAATTACTAGGTCAGAGGGCATCTTGCAAGTTTCAGAAAGCACACTGCAGTTTCAAAAAGCATCTTTTCAGTCTCATATGAAACTCAACTATATATATAAAACAGTGCACATAAAATAGAATGAAAAACGTGTTAACTTATTTGGTTTCTAATTAACATTAAGCATACACACATTAATACATATTTTTCTAACATTTCCCCCCTGTTAATACTTTTTAATTCTATTTTCAAAAAGAATAAACAGTTTGCTTCTTTTCCTAACCTCTTCCATTCAGGGTTTGCAGTTAAAGTCATTCAGTTTAAAACTTTATGAAAGTGTTTCACATTCTAGCAGGTCTTCAAATTCAGTACTTTGATACATAGTCTCAGAAACTGATATATCTATAAACTCTTTGATTATTTTTTCATGCAGGGGATTCCACAACAAACACAAGCTCCTATCAGGAGTAATCCCACACAGATGGCAATCAAGATGTTCATTAGGAAGGAACCCCACCCCCAAACAAATTCTGGAAAAAGTCCGTCAGAGGGTTTGGGCCTGGCTTGGTCATGGCCGACACTTGCTGTATCACCTCGAGGTGGTCATTAATTTCGTGCTGATGATCTAGTATATACGCACAGCATTCTTCTTTGATTAAAGCGCACGTACCAACCCTCGCCGCTAGGGTGAAGTCAAGAGCCATTCTGTTCTGGAGCACTACAGTTCTCATAGCATTCAGTTCATTAGTTATCAGTTCAAGAGCAGAGAAAGTTGCATAACTCATTACTTCGAGAAGTTTAGACAGTTTTCGCAGCTCCCAAATCGATTAAACTGCGCCATATGCAGGTAATATGCCTGCCCACGATATAACAGCATCACTCAAGTCCATGTGCGTCAGTTTGGTACCCACAGTATGGTGGTCTTTCCAGCCTGCCTCGATCTTTCCCACTGGATTTTCAGGCTTTTTAACAGCTTTCTTGGCCACATCTTGGGTATTTCGAATATTTCCCCGAGGCAAGACTGCAGTGTGTCGTATGGCTGGGACCAGGTACCCCAAAAAACAACTGCCGGACCAATTCTCAAGTAACCATTTATATGCTTTTTTACCACACACAAAATAACAATCCTCTACCTTAGTAGTTACTTTGTTACGAAATGACTGCCCTGCATGAAACCTTTTCCTGTCTATTATAGATAACTGTTTAAAAAGTACAGGATTACGTTGCACTTGGTCAATAGTCTTATGCACTGATTTAAGAAAGGAGTCATAATTTGAACTACAAGTTCCACCCATATTGTTTGCTTTAGTATAACATTTATATTGTACAGTCACATTACACTTGCTCCAACCCACTTGAATTGTGTCATTCTTATAAAAACATACAATTCCTTTTTGTGTCACAGGCAAATACAGTGCTACCTTATCATATGCTTTAATAGATACAGTCTCAAACCAGATTCTCCCAGGTCTCATTGACCGCTAGGGGGATAGCAGTCATTAATAACCCCCCATATGCTGTTGGTACGGCTGCGCAGATCCAGCAGTTCGAAACATTAAAAGTCTCAGCATACACACATGTAATTGCCTGATAAGTGTTAAAGTTCGGGTGCCAGTCTATGTTCAGTTCATCACATTTAATCAGTTCAACTTTTGTGGCAGGAAAAAGAAAAGGCCACAACAAAAAGAACAGTGTTATCAGTATAGCTACCAAAATAATCATGCAAGTTTTCTGAGGTTGTTTACTGTCTCTCTTTGCTCTATACCTGGTAATTTTGTTCTCATTGTACAACAGTAACAAGGTTTTTGTCCAGCTCAAAGTTCTTAACCAGTTTACAGTGTGTCAAATGAATCCAGGATGCTCGCTCCGCAATCTTGACTGCAGTGGATGTCGACAGTAGTACCTGGTACGGCCCTTCCCACTTCGGAGAACTCCAGCTTTTTCTCTTCACTATCTTCACCCAGACCCAGGTGCCTGGGGCTACTGCTGCTTCAGATTTCGTTTGCTCTTTATCTGAAACAGAATTTAACTGCAAAAGTTTGTTATTCAAAAATCGCCTCATATACCCTGCAAGTGAACTGTCAGCCTCCTGCTCTGCAGACATGAGAGGTTTTCCATTGAGGTGTATAATATGCCCTCCCAAACAAAACTTCAAAAGGGGTTAACCCTTTTGCATTTGGAATGGTTCTCATGCTCAACAGTGCCAGAGGTAAACAGTGCACCCAGTTCTTTTGTGTCTCACTAATCAATTTTCTTAGTTTATTCTTCAACACCCCATTATGCCTCTCTACTAATCCTGCAGATTGGGGGTGGTATGCACAATGGTTTTTCAACGATATCCCGAAATAGCGACTAAGTTGTTGTATAGTTTGATTTACAAAGTGTGTGCCATTGTCACTATAAATCTTTTCCGGTATGCCAAATCTAAGAATAATTTCTTTAACAAGGACTTTTGCAACAGTAGCTGCATCTGGATTTTTTGTTGGAAAAGCTTCCACCCATTTGGAAAACACATCTATAATGACAAGGCAGTACTTATTTTCACATTTGTTCAGTTCTATAAAATCCATACAAATAGTATGAAACGGATACAGTGGTATAGGGAAACTCCCTTGCTTAGGTTTCAATGCCCCTTGTGCATGATGCTTGTTACAAACATGGCATGCTGCATAAACATTTTTTATGTAATTAGTAAATCCATACGTCGTAAACACTCGATTCACTAACTGTACCATCCCCCCTGTTGAGACATGGCTCTGCCCATGGCTCAACAAAGCTACATATCTAAACAAGTTAGATGGCAAGATTGATTTCTTTTCTTTGGAGATGTACAGTCCCTTTTCAAGGATTGCTCCTCATTTTACCCACTTTTATTTTTCTACATTTGTAGTAAGTGTCTGCATTGTTTTTAACATTTCTAAATCCAAAATCTCAGATGGTTGTAATTCCTCACTCAAAAGAAAAACTTCTGAAGCTGCTTGTTTCGCAGCTGTATCAGCCCTCGCATTACCTTTTGAAATTCTATCCCGTTGCTTGGTATGAGCTACGCATTTGCAAATAGCTACTTTCTGAGGTAACTGAAGAGTCTAACAAATCTAAAATAAATTGCGCATGGTTAATTGGTTTACCAGTAGATGTTATCATTCCTCTATTTTTCCACTGCTGCGTAAAAACATGTACAGTAGAAAAAGCATACCGACTGTCAGTAAAAATGTTTACTTTCTTACCTTTTGCTAAGGTACATGCCCTCATCAAGGCAATCAATTCTGCTGCTTGTGCAGATAAGTTGTGTGTTAAAGACTTCGCTTCTAAAATCTCAGTATCAGAAACTACTGCATACCCCACTAGATTCAGTCCTGTAGGACCCCATCTGCACGAGCCGTCCACATAGTATGTCACCTTGGCATCATCCAAGGGAACATCTGTAAGGTCTTTTCTAGGTAGTGTCTTTTGCACAATCTCTTGCAGGCAGCAGTGTGGTTTGCCATCTGCAGGGCCTGGGAGCAAGGTTGACGGATTCAAAGTTGTGCATCGTTCAATTGTCATATGAGGTTGGCTCAACAGTATAGTCATACAGAAAAGATGTCTAGCAGGAGAAAGATATGCTACTTTTTCTTGCAGTAAAATAATCGCGACTGCATGAGGCACTCTCAATGTGAGAGGGTGGAACAATACTATTGAGGCTGAAGCCTGCACCGCCATTGCAGCTGCGACTACTGCTTATACACAGTGGGGCAAGGATCGCGCCACTGGGTCTAATTGTGATGAATAATAAGCTATGGGGCATTGTTTGTCCCCATGCTGTTGTGTTAACACTGATGTCATTTAACCTTGCTTACAGTCTACAGTTTGGAAAAAACCCTTATGATAGTTTGGTAATCCTAAAACTAAGGAAGAAGCTATCAGTTGTTTCAGTTTGCAGAAAGCTGATTCTGCTTCTGGTGTCCACTGTAATAAATCCTGTCCTACCATTGGCTTTTTGAATATCAAATTAGTCAGCGGAGTAGATTCCAAAGCACAGTTTGGTATCCAACTCCGACAAAAGTTAGTAGTTCCCAGGAAGGACATAATTTCCTTCTTGGTAGTTGGTCTAGGTGCTTGTAATATTGCTGTTTTTCTGTCTTCATCTAATATTCTGCCTTCTTTGGATATTACATATCCCAGGTATTTAACCTGTTTTCTCCAAAGTTGCAGTTTGTTCTTGTTTACCTTGTGTCCTTGAGTAGCTAAAAATTGTAATAATGCTATGGTATCCTCTCTGCATTCTTGTTGGGTGGGGGCTGCCAGCAGAATGTCGTCTACATAAAGTAAAATCCGACTACCATTCGGTGGGATAAATCCCGCCAGGTTACTTGCCATTTCTTGTGCGAATATCGTTGGACTTTCACAATATCCCTGTGGTAGTCTCGTATATGTATATAGTTTCCCCTGAAATGTAAATGCAAACCAATGTTGGCTGTCTGGGTGTATCGGTATCGAGAAAAATGCATTGCTAATATCTACCACAGAAAAAATATTTTTGTTGAGGTTTCAAATCATTCAATAAAGTGTGTGGATCTGGCACCAACAGTGCCCTGGGTATAACTGCATCATTCACAGCTTGTAAATCTTGGACCATACGCCATTCCCCGTTTGCTTTCTTAACAGGAAATAAGGGTGTATTACATGGTGAATCAGGAGATTCTATTGAGACTCCTTCCTTAAGTAAGGCTGCTATTATAGGTTTGATTCCTATTTCTGCATCCTTTCTTAAGGGATACTGTCTTTTTTGAGGTCTAAATGCTGATTTTGGCGTAATAGTAACTGGTCCTGCTGTACGAATAAGTCCTACATCTGATTTCCCTGTTGACCAGAGAGTCTCTGGTATGTCTTGCAAGGCTTTTTCCACTTCCTCCAGTAAGAGTACTACTCAGCTATCCTCACTTGCCTGTGAGTGCACAGCTGGGTGTGTCTGTGTTATCCAATTCAATTTCGGCTTCTGTACTCCCTGTTCAGAGAGTTCTAACTCTGTCTGTTTTTCCCACCTTGTGACTTTTTCTCCTAGGTCTGCCCACTTCAAATTTCTATCTTCAGTTAAGCTTACATGTAGTAATTGATTAGATTTGTAAAGTGCTAAAAATTCCTGGGGCAATGAACAGCTTACTACACTGTTTCCTTCTGTGTCCCAGTACAAATTTCGTAATACTAACCTATTAGCATGATTTTTAAACTCCTCCTGCTGATATTCTTTATCAAGTCCTGGTCTGTTGCAGTAATATAGAGTACAATGCAACAAATGCTGTTTGTCAGTGTCAAGGGAGGGGGATTTACTGATGGCTACGTTCATCAGTTCTTCGGTTACTGCCCCTGGACCAGTCGTAACTAAGTCCTGGCTGTACCAATAATATGTTTCACCCTCCGGTCGCACTACAAAAGTATCCATTTGTCGCTGTGTTTCCATACCCTGCATAGTTGGAACTACGGCTCTGCCAAATATCTGCATTAAGTCTCTGCCCAAGAGATTCACGGGCATTTTGCAGAAACAATTTTACTTTTCTGGGTCATTCCTGAAACAGGGTCAGTTATTGCTATGTTGTGGGAAAGTGGCTCCCGATACAGCTGTCCATTAGCTGCTTTCACTAGTATGTAGTCTGGTGATTCTGAATTTTCTGGTAGTTTGGAAGGATGTATCAGGGTCCGTGAAGCCAGAGTCACACAGAAATTTGACTTCCCTCCCCTCTACCAGAAGCGTAACTTCCGGTTTTGTGTCTGCTAAGTAGAGCTCTAAGCTCAATAATGCTAAGTCTAAAATTTCATTTTCTTCATCTATGAATTCATGTACATCCTCTATCCCCTTCTGTCACATCCTCTACCCTTGCTACCACATTTGCATTTGTCTTTTCCTTTTCATTTTTATCCAGTGATTCTTGACTATCATATAGTCATTCCTCACCCTCCTTATCTTCCGTGGTTACCTTCTTATTTAGCCTGCAATCCCTTGCCAAATGTCCCTTTTTTCCGCATTTGAAACATTCACCCCTTTTCTTTCTCTCTTCAAAGTCTTCTGATCATTTATCAAATTGTTTCCCTGAGTATTTTTCCTTACCCTTCTTCCCAGTTTGTACTACAAAGACTTTTGACCCATCTTCTACTGCAAATACTTGAGTTTTCTTTTTCTTTTTACTATTAAAATGCCTTTCGGCATGTCTTGCATATTCAAGTAATAATTGCAATCTACTTGTATGATGATCTACCATGTGCTTTGTAATAAAGCTACTAATGGGAGCAATACTGCCTTTTAAGAATGCATTCTTTAGCTGTTGCTCATATGGGGGAATCATGTGTTTGATCTTCAGGTACCTGCATTCCACAATGGTTATTACAACATTCTAATAATCTGGCATAATATCTATCAACAGTTTCACCTTCTTGTTGTATGCACTGATTAATGCAAGTCCAATCAGCCCTAGGCTTCCATTTCTTAGAGATTTGGTCCGTCAGACCTTTCACTCTGTTGTTCAGTTCTGCATTACTATGTGGGAGTGGTCTAAGCTCTGCGTCACAGGGATTCCAGTTGCCACTGATCATGTGCCAGTCTGGACCTACAATTTGTCTAACTACTTTTTCTACTTCTCCATTCAAATGGTAACTTAACCTCATGCCCTGCAAGTCGTCTAAGAATTTTCTAAAATTAACTTTTGGATGGGGAATTCCCTCTGTGACTTTCCAGATGTCTTCCGGTGTCCACGATCTATATCCTGCCTGTGAATATGGTACTTCTATGAGTGGATATATCTCTTCCTCACTCATAGCTTGTGAATTTCTATTTATTTCATATAATTCAATATCCCCTCTCAAGTTGCGTGCTCGAGACCTGGTCTCGATAGGATCACTGACAAACTGTTTTGATTTTGCAGGAACAGCTGGGTATAGCGGAGTGGATCAGCTTGTCCACTCGCTTCATATTCTGGTAAGGGATGCGGAGGGGGGGGCTGTCGCTATTACAAAGTTATTATCTTCTTTATCTAGGAATATTGCTTTTGAATTTTTAATCTTTTGTTCCCTGCGATTTGCTTCCTCAAGCCACCTGTGTGCCTGAGGGACTCCTAATTGCCGTTGCTTTTTTAGCTGACCTGTCGCGTCTGTTTTAAGTTGCCTGACAAGTTTAATAAGTGAAGATTTATCTAAATTACCATCAAATTTGTATTTATCAACCCATTTTGTATAATACTTCACATTATCGGCATGCTGTAATTGCGTATATTTTGCGTCTTCGGTTAGGGGCGGGTCTCGGGAACTTTTCGTGCACTGATTTCCCATGTTGCCTTAGCTAAGCTAAAACTTAGTTACGTAACCCTTCTTATCGCGTGGTACCACGATTTTACACCTTTTCACAGTTTATCTAGAATAACTGTCTACCTGTTCTGTTTCCCTGATCTATGACAAGACAGCAATCTTTTTGTCCCTGATCTGCGCATGCAAATCTCCCCGACAAAACAATACTGTAACAAGTCCCTGATCTAAAACAGAAAAAAGGTAAATTCCTCCTTACCTGACCCTCTCTGAGTTGATCCACCGGAACATTGACTCGTCCTCCAATCCCAGATCAGAAACAGTGGCTGGCCTCTTTTGAACGACAATTCAGTCGGAGGTCTTTCAAAACAGAAGGGCCGATGTGGCCACTTCTCCATACGGGTATGTGCCACCGGGCCCAATTCTGACCTGGGCCTAGAGTAAGAGGTACTTTCCGGTCCGAAGGACCAAACTGTCAAAGGAAAAATATACTTTAAAAATGAACAAAACACGGTAGGTTCAGGTTAAGGCACTTTAATCTTGCAGCAAGGAGACAAAAATGTGCTAATACAGAGTTTGTCTAACTAGAAACAGGAAATACTTACATTTTTATACACTTTCTAATAAGACATTGCCTACCAAGCTGACGTAGTGAATAACAAGCTTTGTCATCATCATTTACTAATAATTGCTTTCATAAAATTCTGCTGATTTATCAATTTTTGTGAGAAACTTCCTAAGGAAAACAACGTGGCCTTGGCTACCACTGGTTAGATACATGCAATGTTACCATTCAAGGTACTATGGCTAATTCAAGCACAAAGCAAGCAGTTCATTTCTCTAACAATCCTTTGTCTACACTATCTCTAAGCTTCTGCAGCTGCACATGTTCTCATACTTCGAACAGAGCTGATTGTTTAAGATCATTACATTTACAGGATATAGCATTGTTCATTCATTCTCTCCTGACCTAGCAGATAACCACCTACTTCTCAAGTACATTTCCAAAAGAAATAAACATGAATATTGCTGTGCTAGCAATTACTAGGTCAGAGGGCATCTTGCAAGTTTCAGAAAGCACACTGCAGTTTCAAAAAGCATCTTTTCAGTCTCATATGAAACTCAACTATATATAAAGCAGTGCATATAAAATAGAATGAAAAACGTGTTAACTTATTTGGTTTCTAATTAGCATTAAGCATACACACATTAATACATATACACTCCTGTTCTGCAATACTTAAACCTTTGTCAGCCCCTCTAAATAATTCTTATTTCTTAACCGTCTCTCTCTATTTTACTTCCACCCTATTTTGAAAACTCCAATTTTATACTACTCCTTAGCTATAACTTCAGAAGAAATGTCTATCTTCCCAAATGGGAAAGCATCAATGAATCATTTTCATTTCATTACCCTGGATTTTTATTTTAGTTGTCACGTGAACTAAAATAGTTATTGTACATGTATCAAAACTTTCAATTAAATGCACATGCTCCTGTGAAATATAATTTTTGTCTAGCCTAGCACAACTTTAGTACCTTAGTGAATAATATATAAATTCACTTCGAATGCCTCCTACGTATTCACTTCATCCATGCCAAATAATTTTTGTAAATTTCTTCAAATGTCTATCCTCTTGTTGTATTTTCTCTTCTAGGCCTCTCAGATAGAACCTCACTGCTGCAAAACAAATTCCAGTCCCCACCTGTAAGTAAAACTCACTGCTGAAAGCTGAATATTTCTCCCAGAATTTTCCTAAGCTCCATTACAGCAATTTTAAGTTGAATATAAATACATGCCACTGTCATCCTCCGCCCTTGCCAGTACCCCCTTAGTACTACAAATCTACCATTATCATCTCTTCTCTCTTCTATCACTACTGGAACTCCTCTTGCAATTAATATAAGTAATCCGCAGATATTCTGCTTAATAACCATTCTGAAATTCTTTCTTTATCAAATTCACATATGCAGTTCTTTCCAAATGTCTCCCCTATAGCATAGGTATTAGCACTCAGCATTTTTAATACAGTTCACTATTTTTTATATTTTGTATAATTTTGAGAAACCATTCATATTTAAAGATATTGAAATTGTCATTAATTTAAAAAGTTATTATTCTCATCTGTTATTTGCAAACATTTGTAATATCTAGTTTCAGCTTTTGTGTTACATGCGTACACTAATGTTTGGCAGACGGATCTTTTATACAATTGTTTCTTATATTCATCTGAACCCATGTGACATCTTATAATTTTTTTTTTGTTTTAGTACAAAACCCTCAAACAAAACAAAAAAAACACATGCCCAGAATAGCCTAAATCTATTAGCATACTGCAAACACAGAAAACTATGCACATCTTCAAATACTGAAGTTTAATTCTCTTAATAGGAGCAATCACCCCAGAGTGACAGCCACACACTCAGATTTGGATTCACCTATAAGGAAGGTTATCCATGGCAAGAAACAGTACAGGTTGAGCTTCTACTGAGTGCTGCTTTTGTTTCATCTTTATTCCTCTCTCAAATTAGAAAAATACTGGAATGCTTTCAGAAAATATTACCTCCTAGCCATTGAAGGAAAGCCACAGAAAGAAACAAGTATTCTGTTTTTATTGCCTCATCAGATGGTCTCCACAGAAACATGAAAACGAGAGAGGTGCCTCTACTATAAGTACTCATTCATTTGTTTGAGGGGTACTTATTACATTCAGTGTTTTTATTCGTTTCCCTTTAAAATGTGTTACTAGATCAAGCCAAGGGCCTTAATCAGTCATTCCCCTATGCAACAGTAAGAAAACGCATACAAGTTTTTCAGTTTACTTTCAAAACCTCACAACACATTTGTGCAAGTGATAACTTATCTGTATTAAAATATTACAAAATCCAAATTTTGCCTGATCACAACACTGAACATGGTAATTTCAGAAAGTCAACAGTCAGCAATGATGACTTTACAAAACCTACCTGGAGTTCCAGTTACGTCCTATTAACATTTTGCAGGGGTCAACCCCCCATGTCCACCCCGCTCCCTACTAATTATATATATATATATATATATATATATATATATATATATATATATATATATATAAACTGAGATCACACTACAGTAAGGGAAAGGGTAAATTTCCTGATCCCCACTGTAGTGCAATCTCTGTTCAAAATGACAAATCCACAACAGCGAATACTGGCATGCATTCACTGTTATGGATTCAAACATTTAAAAATAGACATTATGAAACCTTGGAAAATGACATTTCGCCTTCCAGGGTTCACACAATTGTTTTGTGAGATTTGGACGACAAACCCAATTTTTCTTTTATCATGCTCTTTTGTCCAGATTTTTCTTCTCTTTTTATGCTGCAGTGCCTACAGTTCATAAAACTGAACAAGGAGAAAGAAAAGAAAAAAAAAAACAGGGGCACATGTTTACTTTAATATCCTTTTTACACTCAAAAATAACTGAGAAAGCTTTACTTTACAGCATGCAGGTCATGTCCTGCATTATAAAAATACTACTGTCAAAAACAAAATTTTGTTTTTACTTACAGTTAACTCTTTCCTTCCTCTTCCCCTTTTCAAAATGTTCTTCCAAACATTAATAACATGAAGTGGGGCATATGCTTTGAAGTCCCCTACAATCTTAAAATCAAAATTGTCCATTATTTCCAGGTTTTCTTTTTCTGCCAAGTTTCACAAACAGATGTGGGATTACAACGCATTAATTATTTGTCAGTTTCTGAGTTGGTGGTTTTCTTCCTGTTGATCTCAATCTCTCACATCCAACCTCTGCTTCATTTCAGATGTATTCCTGGTTGTTTTAGTCAACTCTCATGATTTTTTCCTTCTCTGAAGCATTTTCCATTGAAACATTGGAAAAGGTTTCACTAGCACAGTCTCTCTGTGGTCTTTCTTACCAGATGAAAAGAAGCAGAATCTCCTTCTGTTTCACAGCTCACTTTTTGTTGGACAAATGCTTGCATTTCCTCCTTAGTGTGCTCTACATCATAAAAAGATTTTGTCCCCAGGAAATAACCAAACCTTTATAAAATAAAGAGTTGAAAACATCTTATGTTTTACTTGTTTAATCTGTTTTTATATTTACTGATTAAAAAAAATGACTTCCCATTCAGGGTCTAGAACTCAACCAATAAACAGCATGTTGCAGCTGCACAGAGTTCCATTGTTCTGTTAAAAAAAAACTCAGCTTGACAGCATTTTATTTTTCAAAAACAATGTGGCGTATTCTCCTGTAAAGAATAGGGCAGTTGCACATTATTACATGGCCTCTTACCATTTCAAGGATTCAGAGGGCACTGCTTGGATGAAACAGTGAGCATTCACCTCCCTTTCATCTTACAGCACCCTTGGGTGACTGCTGCTTTTAATCTGAATGAAGAATGAAAGAACTCTTGTTGTGGACAGAGCAACACAAAGGAAGTTAGTAACAACTTCACATCAGAAACCATCACAAGTTCCACAAATTCCCAAATATCTCCCCAATTGTATTCTCCAAAGATACAACTTACCATCTCTGTGAGTTACAATAATATACATAGGTGCTTAATCAGCAAACATGCCTTCTCTGAACCCCTCCTAAAACTGTTCAACTTGAGCATAGCCAGTTGTTGTTATGCCCCTCCATAAAGAGGGTTCAAATCTTTGATTGCAGCAAATAAGGATTCAGCTGTCTTAAAAAATACTTGACAAAGCCATGGAATGTATCCTATCTGAATTCAAAAGCTACAATATGAAAAACATTACTGCTCTGGGTCACAGACAATACGTTTTTGTTAAAGACACAGCAGGTCTATTCACTTTAATAAACTTCTTTAAGAAAGTCACTGAAGGTACAGACAATGGCCATGTGGTTCATATAGTGTACATAGCCAGGGTCCTTGTCACTAACCCCATGGTAGAATTGTAAATATCATTAAAGACCTAAATGTACATTCTTATGTACTATAATTTTTAAAGCTGTTTGCAGTTCCTGACGTTGTCCTATGATGGATCCCTTTCTGCAGCAGCTCAGCTGTGTTGAAAGGTTTCTTACTTCAGAAAGTTGTTTAACAAGGTGCTTTCCAAGCATAATTACAGTGGTCCATGGACTATATATCTATTAAAGATGGGGAGAAAATAATTACTATAGTAATAAAGTTGGAGAAATGTTTCAAGTCTTTTACTGTACCAGTGACATCCCTGAGATGAAGGAAGGCAGGATGACCAAATAAAACCTGGAGAATGGACTCAGCATTCACTAAACACAATAAGGGGGACTCAAGTACCCAGCATTGGTGGTTTAAATGTATACTTCCTAAGCAAGACTAAGGAACTGGAATGACCAATTCTTAATGGGTTTCAAAAAACATTGAGAGAGTCTGCTACCAAACGCAAGAATATATTCCCTGAGCACAAGGTTGGAAATATCAGGAGTCCATATAATTTTAGGCCAAAATATAGCAACAAAAATCCTTTTTGAAAGCAATTTTATCCGTCTTTTATGGGTAACAGATAATAACCAGCACAGGTTTATATTTGGCTGATGTTGCACGTGCAACATTTCTGTTAAAATTTTGCAATGTAGGTAGCCCCAAAGGGAGGTTTGCCCATGAAGAAATGCAACACTTTTTGTCTCACCATGCATCAAAAATAATCTGCCCCCCCACTAAATTATTCTAACTTTACTGTCAACCTCAGTAGAAAAAAGGGCAAAAACCCTGCATAAATGCTCCACTGGCTTGAAAAATATAACACATTGCAGTAAAATACACTGCAACATTAAATTGTAAAACTAAAACTGCTCAACCACCAATGCAGCAACCACCTGCATGCCTGTAGATGTGATATACTTGAATCAAGCCGGGTTATTTGATACAATTCCACAAAATACAACAGTGCACAGCTTATATCATCAACAAAGGTTAAATCTGACAATTAAATGAATAGGAAACATGCTCATGAATCCTACATCTACACTCTAAATAAAGGACGCAATCTCTCCACTCAGGCTGATGAGTAAGGGAGACTCAAACGTCAGTGCTTGCCATCCTTTGGGGATTTGTAGATTACCTGAAGGCTGCCACCATATTAACTAGCACAGGCTTATTGACTACTTGTACTCTTGCTCAGTTGGTAACCAAACTGTTTTTAACAGCAGGTGTACAGTAATTCTACATCACTTACACCAATATGCATATATCTATATTCGGTGCATAGTTGTAGACCATTGTGAGGGTGGCTCTACGTGTCACTGCTGAAAACTGTCTCAGCTTCACTTCCAATGCTCAAATGACAGCCAGAAGACGTCACTGGATGCTTAAATCTAGTTTGTGGGTCTCTAAAGTACAGTTGTGTACACTTACCATAAATGTAGATATTCGAGTGTATTCACTGTTGAAGTCATCACATTTGGGTTATCTGCCTGCAGGTAGCCCTCAGTCGGCCTGAATACCAGAGTCTAGGGATTTCTGCGTCATATGATGTCACTTCTTCCATGATGTCAGGTCGTCAGGAGTATAAAACATGCAGCCGATGCCATTACATCAGTTTTTCTTGCCCCAAATGTCAGGAGCCCCCAAATTAGGAAGCCATTGCATGGTATGGAACACCCACAGCAAAAAGCAAATGCCAATGATATAAGGCAAGCCAAAAAAAAAAAAAGATAGGTAGAAGTAAAGAGAAGTCAGGGGGCTGGAGGGAGGGTAACCAGGATTACAACAGTGAATACACTCAAACATCTACATTTATGGTAAGTGTACACAACTGTACTTTGTTCTTCATGTTTCACTGTTGCAGTCATCACATTTGGGTTGATTCCCAAAGCTGAGGATGGGTGGAGGTAGTTAGGAAGCATTAGGGCTAGCAAACAGGCCCTGTAAGACTGCTGTGGCAAATCTAGCTCTGGATTTAGAAAAGATAGGTAAGTGGCAATGCTTGGTGAAAGTGTGTACAGCGCTCCAGGTTGCAGCTTCCTGGATGTACCCTGGTAGGAGCTCCCCTGAGAAAAGCTGTAGAGGTTGATGTAGCCCTAGTGGAATGTGTTCTGATCCCCTGTGGGGTAGGTTTCCCCATGGTGTTTGTAGCAGAAATGGATGCAGTCTGCTATCCATTTAGAAATGGTTTGCTTTGAAATGGCCTTGCCCTTTGCCCCTGCAGCAAAGCTGACTAGCAGCTGGTTAGATTTTCAGAAAGGCTTAGCCCTGTCCAGATAGAACCTAAGCTGTCTGTGCACATCCAGGGAGTGCAGGATCCTTTCCCCTTTATTCTGAGGATTAGGGAAAAAAGTTGGCAAATGAATAGAATGAAAAAAAGAAAAATACTAGCCACCAAGCAAGGTACTCACTTTGTAAAACAGTCAAATAAAGGTAAAGAACAAGTGTTACGCCAAAGCAGAAGAATAATCTAAACCACAGTATTCACTTCACGGTTTATTGAAACAGGATCCAAAAGTAAGCGCTTTCACGTTGGTCAACAACGCTTCCTCAGAAGTCTGAGGAAGCATTGTTGACCAACGTGAAAGCGCTTACTTTTGGATCCTGTTTCAATAAACCGTGAAGTGGATACTGTGGTTTGGATTATTCTTCTGCTTTGGCGTACCACTTGTTCTTTACCTTTAAATGAATAGAATGGTTTAAAGCCACACTAGATACCATCTTGGGCATAAATAATGGGTTAGTCCTGAGAGAAACCCTGTCCGCATGGAGATAATGAAGGATTCCACAGCCATAAGGGCCTGCAATTCAGACACTCTTCTTGCTGAAGTGATGGCTAGACATAAAGCTGTTTTCCATGAGGAATTTTAACTCTGCTGTAGCAGCAGGTTCAAAGGGCGGAAGCATGAGCTTTTCCAATACAAAGTTAAGGTCCCAGGCTGGAGTGGGAGCTCTCATGGGGGTCTTAAATTTTTGGCTCCTCTCAGGAACTGTTTGACCAGAGGCTGAGAGAAGAGGGGTGGCTCAGTATTATAATGAGCTGAGATAGCAGAGGCATGAATCTTAATTGGAGAAGGACAGGCCTTTGTGGAGCATTTCTGTTAAGTAATCTAGCATGTGAGGTAAGCTGGGCACAGTTGTGTCCATTCCCTGAGACGGTCTCCAGAAACAGTACATTTTCCACTTTTCTGAATACGATTTTCTAGTACTAGGCCTCCTTTCCTCCAGAATGACATCCCATACCTGCTTACTGAGGGCTGCTGGTGATGAGTTCAGGTGATGAGCCAGGTCGCTTGGTTCAGGGTCTGTAGCTGAGGGTGAAAATCTGGCCCTCCTGCTGGGACCGCAGGGAAGTGGTCTGAGGCAGGTGGCATGGTAGCACTACTGTCAGACTGTGCAAGACAGGGTAACAGTGCTGGCTTGGCCAGTCTGGTACAATCAGGATTGTCCTTGGCTTGTCCTGTTTGATCTTTAATAAAACCTTCGAGAGGAGGGGCAGAGGGGGAAAGGCATAGACTGACAGGCTTTCCCAGGTTAAGGACAGGTCATCCACTTTCTAAGCTTGGCTGTGGGGAGTTCTGGTGTAATATTTGCTCAACTGATAGTTCTGAGGGGAAGCAAAGAGGTCCACCACTGGTGCCCCCAACCTGTGCCTCAAAAGCCTAAATATTTTGGGTTCCAGTTTCCGCTCGTGTGGGGGTACATGAGATTTCTGTTTAAGTCGTCTGCCAGTGCATTTAGTTTGCCTGGCAAGAATTGAGCTTGCAGGTGCACTTGGCTGCTCAAGGCTGTGTTCCACAGAGCCATGGCTAGTCTGCATAGTGGGTAGCAATGGGTTCCCCCCCTGCTTATGTACCACTTTACTGTGGTGTTGTCCATCTTTGCAACCAGAAAAATACTGAGCCAGCAAACTGAGAGACTGGAATAAAATAATATTTACTAACTTACTTACAGTAGCAAAACAAACAACCAAACCTGTTTCATCAGTGTAAAATCAAATCCATATCAGTCTGTCTTTTATACCTGCATATAAAGAAATTAGAATCCTCATTGGTTGCTCTAAAATTGCTCATTTAGTCCAGGTGGGAATAACCCACCTAATTTGACAATCCATTTCTTCTCTTTAGCGTCCAGAATAGAATGCCACCATGCTTTGTTGGATTTATTCCCTTTAACTATATCAATTACCATAAACATAAACCTGGCAGATGTATGCGTTAGGCAATGCTTATATAATGCATTTGTGGATTTTTTGTTTTTGATATCACTCATATGCTCCAAAATCCTCAGCCTAAGAGGACGTGATGTTTGGCCAATACAAAAGGAGCCACAGCTTTGTGTGGCTAAATATATTAGCCATTCACTACTACAATTGGCAAAACATTTTATATCATAAATACCGCCACAATTTTCACTGGTGAATTGTTGAGATTTTAATATTTTATTACAATGAGTACAATGGTCACATGGAAAGCATCCTATAAGTACCTCACTTGAAATAGTGGTTTGTATCTTCTGATAGGGCATTCTCACATGTGAATGTTTATAGTGACTAAAAAAGAAGCAATGTTTTTACCATTTCGGAAAGAAAATAAACACCTGTCTGGTAACGTTTGCTAAATTCAGATCACACTGTAAAATATTCCAATGCCACTGTACACTGGTGATGAGTGCTGAGTTCCTCCCATGTGTGGTTACAAATCTGATAAGTTCTGAAGTCTGTTGTTAATGTTTTTTGTACACCAAAAGGTAATCTCTCTTCAATGTGTTGGACCAATTGCTGGCCTGTAGAACATGTCCCATCTGATATCCCCTAGACTTAAATCAATGTGTCAGATCCTGCCTATATTCCTGAAAAGTGGATTCTTGGGAACAGATCCGTCTCATTCTGATATATTGAGATTTAGGGCTATTTTTAGCTACGTGTGGAGGATGAACACTGGATGCATGGAGGATGGTGTTGTACTGGGGGTACTTCTGGAAAACCTTCATTCTTAAAGTATTGTCAGGTAGTCTGGTAATGGTGACATCAAGAAACGTGATGGTATCAACATCATAATTAACCGTGAAGTGTAAAGGTTAGTCTGACAACAGTATAAATATGTCAATTTTGAATAAAGGTCTGACTTTTATCCCTGTTTTTTTGGTTACTGAAGATATTTTAGCACAAGATGTAATGACATTTTGTAGAACATTAAATCTCAAATTGCAATTTGGTGACTGTAATGATGTTGGTAACAGAGATACAGAATGAATATAGGCAGGACCTGACACACAGATTTAAGTCTAGGGGATATCAGATGGCACATGTTCTGCAGGCCAGCAATTGGTCCAACACATTGAAGAGGGATGATCTTTTGGTGTATGAACAACAGACTTCAGAACTTATCAGATTTGTAACCACATATGGGAGGAACTCTGATGCACTGATCACCAGTGTACAGAAGCAGTGGAATATTTTACAGTGTGATCTGAATTTAGCAAACATGCTACCAGGCAGATGTTTATTTTCTTTCCGAAAAGGTGGTAACCTTGCTTCTTTTTTTAGTCACTATAAACATTCACATGTGAGAACATCCTTATCAGGAAATACAAACCACTATTTCAGGTGAGGCACTTATAGGATGCTTTCCATGTGGCCATTGTACTCATTGCAATAAAATATTTAAATCTAAACAATTCACCAGTAAAAATTGTGGTATTGTTTATATCATCATTTTTTTTTACCAATTGTAGTGAATGGCTAATATATTTAGCCACATGTAGCTGTGGCTCCTTTTATATTGGCCAAACATCACGTCCTCTTAGGCGGAGGATTTCGGAGCATATGAGTGATATCAAAAAAGTACAGCTGTGTACACTTACCATAAATGTGGATGTTCAAGTGTATTCACTGTTGCAGTCATTACATTTGGTTTATCTGCTTGCAGGTAGCCCTCAGTCAGCCTGATTAACAGAGTCATATGTCCTGTGTCAGTTGATGTCCCTTCTTCCATGACGTCAGGTCATCAGGGGTATAAAACATGTAGCCGACACCATTACATCAGTTTTTCTTGCCCCAGATGTCAGGTGCCCCCCCTAATGGGAAGCAATTAAATATAAAAGTACAAAGATATACATCCAACAAAAAAGCAAACACTCCAAAAAGGCTTTTGAGCATAGTAAAGGAAAGTAGAGGTATAGCCAAAAGAAGTTAGGGGGCTGGAGGGAGGGTAACCAGGACTGCAACAGTGAATACACTTGAACATCTACATTTATGGTAAGTGTACACAACTGTACTATGTTCTTCGTGTTTCACTGTTGCAGTCATTACATTTGGGTAGATTCCCAAAGCTATGGTTGGGAGGAGGAATTTAGATAGCATTAGGGCCAGCTATAAGGTTTCCCCAAAAGAAAAATCCTCAGGAGGGGAAGCAGAGGAAAATGAGTCCTCTGCATCAGAATCTTCATAAGCAGATAAGGGCAAATCCAGATCATCAGAATAATAATTAAAAAAAAAAAAAAAAAAAAAAAAAAAACAGAATCCTGATCAGAAGATTCATAATCAACTTCAGTCCTAGGCCTCATACAAGGTGGGGGGGGGGGGTGTTGGCTACCCCTGATTAGAGTTATTAGATCTTTACCCATTCTTATCATTTGTTTTTTAGGCATAGAGGCCTGAGCGTCTTTTTTTAGGCATGGATCGAGATTGAGGCCTAAACAAAGGAGGAGGCGTCTGTTTAATATGCAAGTCCGTAGGCCTGAATACACCCTCAGAAGCCGGTGCCTGCACAGCGGCTCTGGACCCATCCAAGGTAGAGACATCCGCGAGTTCCATAGTTGAAGCATCAAGCAGCATACTGAACTCCGAATGGGTCTCAGTAGAGGCCTGCGAATCAGAAGTAGCGGGTATTGGACTGCGAAAACGCCTCACTGAGTACCGGTGAACTGGCGACTGGCTTAGGAGAGGTGTTGTCAGTTTTGGACCTCGGCGGTCTGTCTTTATCTTTGCATTTTTTTTCAGGATCCCGGTAGTCGGATGGCTAACCAATGACATTTCTGCATAATTAAACCGAGAACCGAAATATTTAGAGGCAAAAATATACAGATAATGGATAGTGCACTGATTAAATAAATCACAAAACCAACAGCAAGTTACGTCGTGGACAGGGTCTAGGCAAGGAATACAGTACAAATGAAAATCTTTATGAGGTATTTGCTTTCCACAAGTAATGCAATTATTAACTTTTACTAACATCAGTAAGGAGCAGGAAAAAGTTTCCCCAATGGGGTACTTAGCTTTAGTTGAAGACTTTGGTTCTGAAACATGAAAAGAAAATTTCAGGAGTCGGCTGACCGGTACTTGCAAACTGTTTCTGCTTCGGGCACCGTACAGCAAGAACGACTGATGCAATGGCGTCGGCTGCATGTTTTATACCCTGGACGACCTGACGTCATGGAAGTAGGGACAGCAACCGACGCAGAACCCAAGACTTTGTTAATCAGGCTGACTGAGGGCTACCTGCAAGCAGATAACCCAAATGTAACGACTGCAACAGTGAAACACTAAAAACATAAAAAAATCCACAAGTGCATTATATAAGCATTGCCTAACACATACATCTGCCAGGTTTATGTTTATGGTAATTGATACAGTTAAAGGGAATAAATCCAACAAAACAGGTGGGGCGTTCTATTCTGGACTCTAAAAGAGAAGAAATGGACTGTCAAATTAGGTGGGTTATTCCCACCTGGACTAAATGAGCAATTTTAGAACAACCAATTGTGATTCTAATTTCTTTATATGCAGGTATACAAGAAACACTGATATGGATTTGATTTTACACTGATGAAGGCTGTGTTGGTTACCAGCCAAAACTGGTTTGGTTGTTTGTTTTGGTACTGCAAATAAGTTAATAAATATTATTTTATTCCAGTCTCACAGTTTGCTGGCTCAGTATTTTTCTGGTTGCAATTTACGTTGGTGGAGCCATGCAATTGCTTTTCGTGCAGGAAGACTCGTTTTTGATGCTACGTTGTATGTTTTGACGAATACTTTTCCTGGAAAAAAGGCTGTCAGAGCATTCTATACAGCTAACATTTCTTTTTGATTGATATGCAGGTGCATTTGCTTTGGGCTCCATTTCCCTTGAATGCACTGTCCTGCCATGTGAGCCCCCCATGTATAGTCTGACATGTCTGTTAGGGTTTGGACGGCAGGGGGTTGACTGAAAGGGAGTCCCTTGTTGTGGTAGCAGACCTCTGCCCACCAAAGGAACTCTGTCCTTAGAAGAGGAATGATAGGAGTCATTGTTTCCAGGTCCTGAGAATGTTGACACCAGAGACTTTTTAAGTACCACTGAAGTTTCCTCATATGCAGTCTTGCATATGGAATTAGTAGAATGCAAGAGGTCATGAACCCTAGGGCTTAAAGTATTTTTCTTGCAGACAGCTGGGTTTTGGTGGCCAGTAGATTGAAGTAGTTTGCCAAATACATTTGTTTTTCTTGAGTGAGGAATGCCATCTGGGAAGTTGTGTTCAAGCTTGCTCCCAAGAATACAATCTGTTGGCTGGGTACCAGATGTGATTTCTTTTCATTGATGGTGTACCTCAGTGAAGTTAGAAGTCTCTTTACAAATGTCAGGTGCTGTAGTAGCAATTCCTGACTGTCCGCCTGAATCAGGCAATCGTCCAAGTATGGGTAAATCAGAATTGTTCTCTGCCTGAAATGGCTGGAGCTAGGCATTTTGTGAATACCCTGGGCGCAGTAGAAAAGCCAAAGGGAAGTGCAGAGAACTGATAGTACACAGAGCCTGCTCTGAAACGCAGGTATTTCCTGCAAGATTCCCTTATGGGGATGTGCAGTTAAGCTTCTTTTATTAGGTCTAGGGCTGCTAGCCAGGTGTCCTTGGCTAGCACAGGAAGCAGCTGTTGAAGAGTAAGCATTTTGAATTTTGGAACCACCAGAAAGGTGTTGAGAATAGACAGATCCAGGATAGGACACCAAGAGTTTTCTTT
Organism: Protopterus annectens; assembly: GCF_019279795.1. NCBI lineage: Eukaryota > Metazoa > Chordata > Ceratodontiformes > Protopteridae > Protopterus > Protopterus annectens. The sequence goes on from NC_056739.1 coordinate 623,931,114, forward strand.
TCTGGGTACCAGAAACAGTCTGGAATAAAAGCCTTGTCCCCTATGTTCTGCTGGGAGAGGTTGAATAGCCTTGATATTGAGAAGAGAAAGTACTTGCTTTTGGGCCTCTGTCCACTGGTTTGGGGGGAGGTCTGGCTATCCTCTTGGGGTTGGGAATGAGTGCAAGTACTTGGGCAAGGCTTGGAAGAGTTAAGGATAAGTCATTGTGAGATTTTACCATAGGATGGCAGCTTACCTCTCCCTGTTATGGAGGTGGGAGCACTCCATTGCTTAAATCTGTGCATACCCTGACACTGTAGTTTTGGTGGTCTGCTGCCCCTGGGTTTGGACTGAGAAGGTCTGGGAGGGACTGGAAAAAAAACAGTTTTTAGAGGGTCAATGCCTACTGAATCTAGGTGGCTGCACTTGTAAGAAATCTAACAGTTTGCATAAATTTAGCTTTTTCCTCCATCCTTTTGAGGACGACTTCTGCTTTATTGCCAAATAGATGCTCTTGGTTTAATGGTGCGTCTAGTAATTTTGCTTTGACATGGTCTGACAAGGTTTGTTCCTTAAGCCAAGCATGCCTTCTAAGAACAGACCCAGTGATAGAAGCCCTGCTAGATGCTTCTAAGGCATCAAAACAACATTGCAAAGTATGTTTACCAACTTGGTTAGCAGAATGCATTAACTCTTGTAAATAATTATGTTCTGCACAATCAGGAATCAACATAATTTTCTGTTTAATTAGTTCCATAATATGTTGCTGATACTTTAACATATGAAACTGGCAATTTAAAGCCCTGATGGTAACAGTAACAGAGGTGTATACCTTCTTACCCCATCTGTCTAAAGTCCTCGAATCCCTGTCTGAAGGGGTAGGATTTTTGGCCATTTCAGCCTTAATGCCTTTAGGTCCCTGGTACATGGTCTCTGGATCCACAGCAGGATTCTTAGAGGAATTTGTGGGTGTCAGGTACTTTTATAGTACACCTTACAGGTTTCCTGGGAGCCAGAGGCAAAGTATCAGGGGTAAGGCTGGATTCCAAGAAGAAATTATCTACAATTTCAGAACAGGAGGGATAGCTAGAGGCCTGTGCTGAGGTGAGTTTAAAAATTCCCTGAGTCTCTTTTTGGACTGAGAGTAGACCTGGCTCTTCTAGCGGAAATGCTCTCTAAGGGTATGCAGGGTTTCAAAAGAAAAATCTTCTGGTGGGGAAGCAGAGGGAATTGAATCCTCTGCATCAGAATCCTCATAGGTAGATAAGGGTATGTCCTGGTAATCAGAAGGGTCAGAGTTATCAGACTCCCGATCTGAAGAGTCAGAAGGAAAATCAGTTCTTGGTCTTTTTGAGAGGGAAGGCTGACTTCCCCTAATTAAAGTAATAAGGTCTTCAGCCATTCTAAGCATTTGTTTTTGTGGCATTTGGGCCCGAGAATGCACGTTGGTCAGTTTCCTAGGCAAGGTGCGAACTCTAGGCCTGAGAAATTCAGTATTTTTGGTTTGAAACGAAGTCGTCGGTTTAATATGAAAATCGGACGGCCTGAATACATTCTCAGAAGCCGGTGCCTGCACAGCAGCTCCGGACCCATCCAAGGTAGACATCTGCAAGTTCCACAGTCAAAGAAGCATCTAGCAGCATAACATACTCTGAATTGGTCTCAGTAGAGGCCTGTGAATATGTAGAAGCAGATATCGGGCTGCGAACCGGCGGACTGGCGACTGGCTTAACAGTAGCTTAACAGTAGCGTCTGCAGTTTTGGACCAATGCAGTCTGTCTTTATCCTTACATTTTTTCGGAAGATCGATAGTCTGATGGTTTATCGAAGCCATTTTGGAATACAGAGATTAAGAAAGAAAGAATTTAGCAACAAAAATAGCCCGACTACGAATAGTTCGGACATTGAACAAGGCACAAAACAGACAGCGAGGGACGTCGTGGGCTGGGCCTAAACAGGTGAAGCATTAAGAATGAAAATCTCTGTGTGGTATTTGCTTTCCCACAGGCAAGACAATTATTAATTTTTTCTGACATCGGTTAGAGCAAGAAAAAAGTATCCACAACGGGGTACTTATCTTTTAGAAGACTTCAGGTCTGAAACTCAAAAAAACGAAAATTTCAGGAGGCAACCGACTGGCACTTGCGAACTGCTTCTGCTTTGGGCCACGCACGGCAAGAGAGACTGATGCAATGGTGTCGGCTGCATATTTCATACCCCTGATGACCTAATGTCATGGAAAAAGCGACAGAATCCGATGCAGAAATCCCAAGCGTCTGGTATTCAGGCCGACTGAGGGCTACACCTGCAGGCAGATAACCCAAATGTGATGACTGCAACAGTGAAACACGAAGAACAACTTCCAGAGGTAATCTCATTAAAACTTGGTAGGATTGTAAATCAAGTAATGCGCTGCATTTATGTTTAAACCATAACTGACAAACACGACTCAGAATGAATAATAAAACTTCTGACTAATAAAAATCCTTTTCTAAAATCGATGCACTATCCTGACCTGACCAATTATCTACAGCAACACTCTGTGCATTACTGACCTAAAAGAGGAATTAGTTATTTTAAAAATGGAAAATGACTAGGAGTCGCCCTGGCCATAACATGTGCCTCCCACACCTATCCCACTAGAAATCGTAACAGTTGCACTGAAATTGATAAAGAAAACAATGTCATAACATAATGCTCGTCTTATGGAACCAGCTACCAACAAGCCATCAGCCTATGCAAATTCAGATCACAGAAAGAGTTTCTCTTATGTAATATCATCATCTTTAAATCCATCTTGGAAAGATGCACACTCCAGGATAGTCTTGCTATGATGTCCAAGTCTGTTGTACTATCAGCACTTTAACTTTGAAACAGTAGCCTTTTATGTTTGCATGCAAATTTTGTTCTTCATGTTTTATCTAAACAAGTAGGGAATTCGATAACAGGAACCAAATGAATATCTGACATTTATGTATTTACTTACTTGCCATTTACAAGGAAAACCTGATTGGGCCAGACAGAGCCCCCTTTCAGCGGAGGCCTGGGAGAAAAGCTCCACATTACAAAATTTAATTACAGAATGAACAAAAAAGAAGGTACAAATGTAATAGTTACAATTATAGTAAAACTTGTAACAGGAAGACAATACAGTACAGTAGAACAGTTGCAGTAAGGCATGTGAGATGCAGTTAAAACAATACATTCTTTCAAGGTACAAAAGATTTTATAGTACAAACTTAACAATACAGTACAGGCTTTGTGAAAGCAAACGCATTCTAATTCAGTCTTGTAATGCAGAGATGCAAACAGAAAGCCAGCGAGGGTGAAGTAAAAACAGATTTTGTGCTTTGAAGTTAATAACTGAGTAAGCACTGAGTACTTTAAAAAGGAGAAAAGGGGTAGAGTACAGTCAGATAATGTGATAGAGCTGTTACAGAGAGAAAGGGGGGGGGTACGAGAGATTGGAAGGCAACAGGATACATAGTTTGTGGAGGGAGGGAAGACATATAAGCTGTAAAGATGTACCATAGCAGAAAGGCTAGATCATTAAGGAGGAGGCAGAAGAGCACAGAAAGAAAGACAGAGGTTGTGAATGAAAGAGGAAAAAGCTACCACAGGGAGACAGAGTAGAGAGCACACACACATGTCGCTATTGTACACCAGAAGCCCAAATGAATCAAAATAATGTCCATTAGCATATTCTGACTGTACACCAGAAGCCCAAGTGAATGAAAATAATGTCGGACAACATATCCCAAATGTACAGCAGAAACCCAATCGAGCCAAACTTATGTCCAACAGAACAGCATATCCCAGTATTACATCAGAAGCCCAAGTGAACCAAAATAATGCCTGACAACTTATCCTTATTGAACAGTAGAAGCCAAAGACTTTCATGCTTCTCTCCATCCAGACTCATGGGGTTGGGATCATTTGTAATCTTCATTTAACTTACCTCCTTGATTTCAAAATTCACTTGAAGAACTGTCAGTTCCTCACTTGCCGATGTTCTTGGCTCTTCTAGTTCTTCCAACGCATCTTCATCCACTGTTTCACTGCAGGTGATTTGGGAGTTCTCATCAGCATTACAACTCTCCTCCGATTCTGTGAAATAGGATTAAAAAAAAACCACATTAAAGCATTTTATTTTGGGTATTTGCTACTAGCAAAAAAGACACAGATAATTATGTGGTAAATCTGCAAAATCACAATTTTTGCATAATTGTTTGCCTTGCATGCATTACAGCAAACGCAGTTATTGGTGCAGTAAATCACAAAGTCATTGACAAGGTATTGTCACATATTTGTATGTCCCAGCATTTCAGCTTGCAGAATAAGTTGAAATAATGTCAAATTTATATTTTGCTTTGAACTATGCACAAACAAAACATGTCAATTATATTGTGTACCAGGTGAAAAGGCAGACCTGACCTGCTTGACCTCCAGTGTGGTAAAAGTATGGACAGTCACAGTGGCAGAAGCAGGACGGACAGAGTTGGACACTAATTCTTTATAAACAACCAAATGGGATAGAGAGGCTTGTACTGTCAAGATACAGCCTGGATATTTCTTTACACTCTGGTAGAACAGTGGAGAGAGATACATTGGAAAAATGTACCTTTACAGCCATACGGACTGTGCAAAAAACAGATGTGTGAAACATCCTTACCTATTCATCCATCCACAAAGTGTATATTACACAGCTCATGCTACAACCCATGTCTGATTTTGGCAAGTGCCCCAACAAGCCAGGGCAGAAGACATCGAGCTTGGGTAGTCAAAACCAGCTCACCCATTTGCGGGAGGCTACCTAAAACTGCCATATTGCGATGCCTATTGCTGGCTAGGCCAATCACTGGTAAAGATGGCTAGTGTAGTCTTATACTGTTAAGAAGAGCATGTACCCAAGCCTTATCTGGTTTTAGGTTCCACATGATCATCCATTTGTTCATGGCTATCTTAGGGTATTTTATTCGTGGACATTTTTCCTCGTCTGCATAGGAGCTTAAATACCCAGGTCCCACAGACAATTTCCTGCAAGGTAAGAAAAAGCACCTAACTAGGCATGTCCAAGGGTCAGCTTCCGGTGATTTCTCCTGTCCACCTGGTGAATCTGGGCATACTGGAGCAATGCAGCACTTGCCGCATGTACACAGATAACCCTCACCTCTTACCACCCAACACTACAACCTGCAAGAGATGCACTTACATAGCCAAACAGGAAGCAAAGCTCTCTCCAGCCAAGACTGTGCTAGACAATCGAGAGGAGAAGGTTAACACCCGCACTACACCTCAAGCAACACATAGCCCTTCAAAACCCACACCACCAACACCCACGCATATCAACACTAAACACACATATGTGGAGGCCCTTAACATTAACCTGCCCAAGCAACAAGGACCTCCGAAGCTGAAACACAAACACCAATCACAACCAAAGTATCATATAGCTCACACCACCAGTGTGCCACTCAACAGCAACCCCCAAGGCAAGGCAACATACCCAACACTAAAGTCATAGGTGACTATATAGTCAGGCACACTGATGTCCCACTCAACAGGCTGAACAAGGAGAAAATTACAGTTGGCTGTCTGTCGGGTGCCAGGATCCACCACATAATGCATACACTCAAGTCACTCCACAACAAGTACAAATATGACTCTGTCATTGTCCATGTTGGAGTGAATGACTTGAGAAGTACCTTCTTGGACTACATGAAGAGAGATATGGAAGAGCTCTCAGATCATGTGACCCAGGCAGGTATGACCCTAGCCTTGAAAAGCATCCTGCCTTCACCCAGAATACCACCACAGTACAAGGACAAAATGATTGACTTCAACAATTGGCAAAGCTTCTAGTGTCATTCAAAGGGGATCCAGTATCTGTCTGCCTGAGACGACATGATCGATGAACCACGAGGCTTTGCCAGAGATGTTCTGCGCCTGTTACCCCTGGGATTCAGGTTACTGGCTAAGGCTCTTGCCACCCCTATAGTGCCTTTTTTAGGCAAGGCACAAAGGACAAAACAGGTACAAGTATGCAAAATCTGAAGGTAATGCTACTCAATGCTAGAAGCCTAAACCTCAAAATGCACCCTCTCCAGGCACTCCTAAAAATGGAGAACATCGATATCTGTGCAGTAACTTAAACCTGGTTCAAGGCTCCAGAGAGCATCCCTGCAATACTAGGCTACAACTCTTACCCCACTTTTCGGCCACCAAACCAGGACCGAAACAATAAAGGTGGAGGTGTGCCCATATTCACCAAGGCTATTCACACCTCCAGGCTAGTTTGCCAACACAATGCATCCGAAATTCTCCAGGTGCAACAAACACTTTGTAAGACTGCAATCCAAATTGTAGCTTGCTACAGATCTCCCACCATGCCCCAAGATTCTCACTACACCTTTCTAAATATACTGGACAATATTAAGATACAACCAAACACCCTAATACTGGGTTATCTCTACTACCCTGCCATTAACAGGGAAAGCTACTCATGTACCAACACCTTTTCCCAACGTTTCCTGGAATTCATAAATTCCAACACCCTGTATCAACTAATCCATAGTTCCACCAGGGGCTCCAATATCCTAGACCTGGTCATTACCAACATGGGAAATTGATGATCCAAACCAGTGGTCACCCCCTCGTTGGTTAGGTCTGACCATAAGTTAATCACCTTTGACATCCACATCCCACCCACCAGTAAGGAAACAGCTGTAAAAAACTTCTCCAAGGCCAACTTCATGCTACTCAAGTCAAAAGTGACAAACTTCATGACACCCATGGCTGAATCCTACACTAAAGCACTGTACGAGCACATCCAGTCGTGCATGAATCATGCCATCCCAAACAGAACCAAGATGCTCTCCTCCAAAATAAGGAAGCCAATCTGGTGGTCCCCTGTCATAAACAAAGTGTACAACAGAAGAAAGAAACTGTTGCAGAAAAGAGGAAAATCCCAGGATGCAAAAAAACTCATTAACCAGCCTCAGTAAGAAGCTGAGATCCCTCATAAAATCCTCCAAAGCTAGTTACGAAAATAAAACTGCCAAAAATTCCAAAGACGACCAACAAGGCATTCTATATCTATGTCAAAAATCTAAGTGGCAATGCTCAGTTCTGCTCTGAGCTACAACAGAATGGCATCAAATATACTGATCCCAAGGACATTGCCAATATCCTTGGCAGATCAATTCAGTGCCAACTTTGCTCTCCTCTCATCCCCTAAAGGGCACATCTCAATACCGAAAGATTGCCAAATTCCAGTAATCACAGCAACACAGGTAAAAACCGCACTCCCCAAAGCTAAAAATACAGCATCCATGGGACCAGACATCTCGTGCTGTGTACTCCTTGAACTACAGAAAGAACTGGCACCTCACCTAAGTGTCTTGTTTAATCATAACCTCACCTCAGGCTTCATGCCTACTGAGTGGCACACAGCTACAGTTATCCCACTCCAGCCTAGCTGGACCTTGCCAAGGCCAGACACCATCCCTCACTCTGGAATCATAGAAACTTACTAAGCTGGGCATAAATCCCTATGTCACTCGATGGGTTGCCAACTGGCTTACTGACAGAACCCACACTGTAAAAGTAGCAGACTCCAAATCCAGCTCCAGACAAGTGCAGTACCTCAGAGTTCAGTCCTGGGACCACTCTTGTTTGGCATCTACTTCTCTGAAGTACAGGCCAACACTAAGGGACTCTGGCTAACAAAGTTCACAGATGAAGGCAAACTGGGAGCCATTACTGAATTCCCAAATAATGTGGATATTCTACAAAAGGCCATACAGAAACAGATGCTTGGTGTCACAGCCATGGGCTCAAGCTCAATGCAACGAAGTGTGTAGTTATCCTCTTTGGGGAAAAAAACATGTACCCATCAATTACCACATAGGCGGCAGCACACTAAACACCAAAAGTGTGATAAGAGACTTAGGAACACAGGTGGACAGTGGTCTCACCTTCAATAACCACATTGCCACAACAGTCAGGAAATCCTTCTACGTGGCACACCTCATCACTAATGGCTTTTCATCCAGAAAACAGGTGGTCATTGTCCCACTGTACTCATCCCTCATTACACCCATCATAGAGTACAACGCCCCATCTGGAAAGGCTGCAGAAACATCTCACTAAAAGAATCACAGGCCTAAAGCAGATGCCTTATGCTGACAGACTAAAAAAACTCCAGCTATACTCTGTCGCATATCATCTGCTCAGAGACATCTCTGCTTAACATACAAGGCCATGTCAAACTCAAAGCTGTTGAACATGCTACCCTTAAAGAAATCCCAATCCATCAGAGCCACATGCTCCAGGGACCTAAACCTTGTCATCACAATGAGCAAAACATGCTGGAGGGATAGGTTCCTGACCAAGAGACTCCCCATACTCTGGAATAGACTGCCCATACATGTCAAGCAGAGCTCCTCCTTGACCCTCTTTTCAAAAGGAATCTTGACAACTGGATGGGAGATAGGATATTCACCCCGGGGATCATGTCAGTCACCCTGCTAGACAGGGGTCCAGGGAAGTAAATATTGTGGGAAGAAATAGCTAGGGAATTGTTATGGCTAGGCTTATATAGGCCCTAGGGCCGATAGCCTAGTACCAACCTATGAACCTGGGGAAGATGTTTTCTCTTCTATTTTAAGGGATGTTTTAAAGGGCCACTTGAGTTCTAAGCTGAAAAGGGCTGTGTGAGAGGTTCTGACCTCATGAAAGGATCTTTGTTAGTACCGAAGACAACTGAAATTGCTGCTGCTTCAGTGGCCATCAGACAATTCAATTTTTAGCAGGTGTGCTGATGACCCATCTGCTACCAAATTCAGCAGTTACTTTGCAAAAGGGAAGATATCTACCCAGAAAAGCCCTGTGGGCTTTGAGGGACTGCCCTCCATGTGGTAAATAAATTTAGCATTCTGGCTGCACATAAATGTAGCGCACAATACTATAACAGCAAAGTCAGGAAAGGTATTTTTAGAGGGAGAAGTAAAAGTACAGTTTTGTACCTACCATAAATGTAGATGTTCGAAGATCCACATTGCTGCAGTCCTTACACTCTGGTAGTCCGCTGTCCTCTGTCGGCCCGAATATCAAAGTATAAGGCTGACGTCGGTCAAGGCGCATTTGACTGACATCAGGACGTCAGGGTACAAATGCGCATGACCGACGTCATATCCTCAGTCTTTTCTTGCCCCAGATGTCAGAAGACCCTAAAAAGAAAGGTCAAAAACCAAAAGACAGCAAACAACCAACCAACCACCCTTGCACTAAAACTATGTACAATATATACAATATATACAATATACACCATATTGACAACCCAACCCACACAACCGCCTCTAAGTACAGAGGGGAAGGAGGGAGGGTAAATTGGACTGCAGCAATGTGGATCTTCGAACATCTACATTTATGGTAGGTACAAAACTGTACTATGTTCTTCATCTCACATTGCTGCAGTCCTTACACTTGGCTAGAATCCCAAAGCAGAGGTAAGGGAGGATGGCCAAACTATAAGGAAGCAGGAGCTGCCAAAATGCCCTGCAAAACAGCAGTGGCAAAACCAGCCCTAGATTTAGAATAAAGTGGTAGGTGATAATGCCTAGAGAAAGTATGCACTGAACTCCAAGTAGCTGCCTCCAAAATATCCTTAGTTGCCACCCCCTCAAAAGCTGTCAGTGGCAGTAGCCCTAGTGGAATGAGGCCTAATCCCAGCTGGAATCTCCTTGCCATGATGGGAATAACAGAAAGCAATGCAAAACCCAATCCACTTAGAAATAGTTTGTTTTGACACAGGCTTGCCCTGAGAACTCAAAGCAAAAGAAACAAATAACTGCTGAGACTGCCTGAACCCTTTAGTTCTGTCCAAATAATATCGCAACTGCCTGTGTACATCTAAAGTGTGCAAAATCTTTTCCCCTTTATTTTGGGGGTTTGCATAAAAAGTAGGCAAATGAATAGTTTGGTTTAAAGCCACACTAGAAACCACTTTAGGCATAAAGGAAGGATTAGTACGTAAAGATACCCTATCCTTATGGAAAATTAAGAAAGGCTCAACCGCCATAAGGGCCTGCAACTCAGAAACCCTTCTTGCAGAGGTAATGGCCAACAAAAAGCAGTCTTCCATGATAAATATTTCAACTCGGTAGTAGCTGCAGGCTCAAAGGTTGTAGAGTAAGTTTCTCCAACACAAAATTGAGATCCCAAGCAGGAGTAGGAGCTCTAATGGGGTCTTATATTCTTTGCCCCTCTAAGAAACTGCTTGAACAAAGGATGAGAAAACAATGGTGGGTCACAATCATAGTGAGCCGAAATTGCTGCAGCATGAACCTTAATAGAAGAGAAGGACAAACCTTTGTCCAGTAACTCAGTAAGATATTGAAGAGCCACACTTAAATTAGGCTCAGAAACATCAAAATCCTTTGCTGCACTCCAAAATAAAAATCTCTTCCATTTATCTGCGTACACTTTCCTTGTACTAGGCCTTCTAGCTTCCAAAATAACATTCAAAACTTGCTGTGGAAGTTGAGACCCACTATGGTTCAAAACAGAATATGCCAGGCTGTTAGATGAAGAGAGTGAAGCTTGACATTGAGCAAATGACTGTCCTCCTGAGACAACAGGTGTGGAATCGAAGGCAAAGGCCATGGAGGCTCCCGTACCAGGCTTCTCAGTAATGGGTACCAATGCTGTCGAGGCCAATCTGGAGCTATCAAAATTATCCTTGGCTTGTCCTGTCTGGCCTTTAGTAGAACCTTTGGGAGGAGAGGCAGAGGTGGAAAGGCATACACATGAAGATTGCTCCAATTGAAAGAAAGAGCATCCACTTTCCAAGCTGTGGGATGAAACCTTTTCGTGCAAAACTTTGGCAGCTGGTGGTTTAGTGGAGAAGCGAACAGATCTATGTCTGGAGTTCCCCATGACACTGTCAATTTCTGAAATACATGAGGATCCAATTTCCACTCGTGGGGATCCATAATTCGTCTGCTCAACACATCTGCTAAGGAGTTCTGTGCTCCGGCAGAAACCTTGCCTGAAGATTTAGCTGTAAACTGAGAGCAGTCTCCCACAAAATCATTGCTTGCCTGCATAGAGGATAAGAATGTGTTCCCCTTGCTTGTTGATGTACCACATGACAGTTGTGTTGTCTGTTAGAATCAACACCTGCCCTGGAAGAAGTAAATCCTTGAAAGCTATTAATGCAAACTGGACTGCTAACATCTCCTTCAGGTTGATATGTAGATGTTGTAGTCTGGCAGGCCACTTGTCTTGTATCCACTTTCCATTCAGATGAGCTCCCCAAGCTTTGTCTGAGGCATCTGTCATTAGAATCTGACTCGCCTCTGGCCGGGTCACAGAGAGTCCCTTGTTTAGGTGACATTCCTGAGCCCACCACAACAATTCCTTTTGAATGCAAGGTATTATTTGAATGACAGTGTCCAGATCCTGGCAGTGCTGTGTCCATACATTTTTGAGATACCATTGTAACTTCCTCATATGCAGTTTGGCATTGGGAAGCACCAGAATACAAGATGCCATGAACCCCAAGGCTTGAAGGACTGTCCTTGCAGTCAGCCTGGACTGATGAGACAATTGATGAAAGTAAAGGGAAAGATTCTTTTGTTTGTCCGGGGTCAAAAAGGCCATCTGGGATGCTGTATTCAGTCTTACACCCAGAAAGCACATGTCCTGAGAAGGTACTAGACTGGACTTTATTTCGTTCACAGAATACCTCAGGCATCTTAGCACTGCTATCACATATTCCAAATGATGAAGAAGCTCGTCCCTTCCTTGAGCCAGAATCAGGCAATCGTCCAAATAAGGATAGATCTGTATTCCTTTTAGCCTGAGGAAAGCTATCACTGGAGCCAGAACTTTCGTGAACATTCTGGGCGCAGTAGATAAGCCAAAGGGCAATGCAGAGAACTGATAATGAGAAGTCCCAGCCCGAAAACGCAGATACTTCCTGCAACTCAGTCTGATAGGAACATGAAGGTAAGCCTCCTTGAGATCCAAAGTTACCATCCAATGATCTTTGCCCAGCAGAGGTAAAAGCTGTTGTAACGTCAACATTTTGAACTTGGGAATGTCCAGATAAGTGTTGAGGGTAGATAAATCCAAAATTGGTCTCCACGTGTTCCCTTTCTTTGGTACTAGGAACAGGCGAGAATAAAATCCTAGGCCCACTTCTGGCATAGGGACCGGCTGTATGGACCCTATTTGAAGTAACAGAGAAATTTGTTTGTGAGCCTCTATTCTTTGCTGAGGAGGAACGTCTGGCATGCCTTTGAAAGGAGGCAAGGTATGGAAATAAAACCTGTAACCGTGGTGTATGATATCCAATACCCATCTGTCTTGGGTAATTAAACTGCAATTTTCCTAGAAGAGTGCCAACCTTCCTCCCAAAGGTGCTGCCAGACGAGAAGGCTCTGGCAGCTGAAAAGGTAAGTCATTGGGTCCGTTTACGAAAGGACTGACCCCTGCCCTCACCCGAAGACTGTGCAGGTGAACTCCCTGTTCTAGGCCTGAAAGAGCCCCGAGCTCTGCCCCTACCACGTCTAGACCTACCCCTAGACTGGGAATCATAAGAAGGATACGTCCACCCCTTGGTAGGCCAATTTCTACTAAACTTCGGAGGCTGAACCTGCAAAAAATCTTTAACAGTCTGCATAGACTTAGCCTTGTCTTCCATTTTCTTTAAGACTGCCTCAACAGGAGAACCAAACAACACATCAGATTGTAAAGGAGCATCTAAAATCCTTGTCTTAACATGGTCAGATAAATTCTGATCCCTAAGCCAGGCGTGCCTGCGAAGAACTGACCCAGTGGCAGCCACCCTAGACGAGGCCTGTACAGCATTAAAACCACATTGCAAAGAATGCTTACCCACCTGTTCAGAAACATGTACTAAATCTTGCAACTCTTTACACTCAATACCTTCCGCCAGAGCATCTACCTTAGACTTCAATTGTGAAAGGAGATAGTTTTGGTATTTCAACATGTGAAACTGGCAATTCAAAGCCCTCATTGCTAGGGTGGAGGAAGTATAAACTTTCTTTCCCCATCTATCCAAAGCCCTGGCCTCTTTATCTGGAGGAACCGGATTTTTGACAACAGAAGCCTTAACACCTTTAGGCCCCTGACTAACAGTTTCTGGGTCTGCCCTAGGACTCTTAAAAAGATACTTATGAGCTTCAGGCACCCTGTAATACCTATCCGGTTTAACAGGAGCAGGAGGCAAAGAATCAGGATTAAGAGAAGCCTCTGCAAAAACATCTTCCACCACATCCAGAACAGGAGGAATAGCCAAAGGCCTATGCTGGGGTAAAAACAAAAATTCCCTAAGCCTTTTCCTGGAATCAGAGAAGTCCTGACCTTCCCACTTTAAAATGCTCCCTCATGGAATGAAGAGTCTCTGAAAAAGAAAAATCCTCAGGAGGAGAAGCAGAAGGAGTAGAATCATCCACATCAGAATCAGAATAAGGAGAATACTCCTGTAAGTCCTCAGCCGAAGACTCTGAAACATCTGAAGCCTGCTCAAAACTCCCTAGCTCAGGTTCCACCCTAGGTCTCTTATCAGGAGGGGGCAAAGAACCTCTAATCAAAGTAATCAAATCTTCTGCCATTTTAAGCATATGCTTCTTGGGCACAGTACCTGAAGAACTAGGGGTGACACCAACTGAAGCTAAACCTGGCCTGCCTCTGGGGGAAGCCTTAGAAACAGAAGGAGAGGGCCTAACCACCCTAGGAAGGGAGGGGAGTATAGTAACCTGAGAAGCCCCTTCAGCCTGACCTGCCTCCTGAGAGGCCACATCCTGCAATAACAAAGTCTCTCCCTGGGACTCCAAAGAAACCTCCGGCGGAACCACCGGCTCCACCGACACCTCTAAAGAACCAGCGTCCGGAACGGACGGTTCTTCTAGCCTAGGCTTAACTGCTTTGTCCTTGCGCTTCTTCGAAGAAGCGGGCGTCGGAGCATCCGACGGCATTTTATAATTGCACCACTTCCCGAAGACTAACCTGGCACAATCCAACCTTCTCTTTATAGTGCGCTTATTGAATCTAGCACAAGAGCGACACCCCACAACGTCGTGCTCAGGCCCTAAGCAAGGAATACACAAAGTATGATAATCTCTATGCGGTATCTGTTTCCCACAAGAAATACAGTTATTCACTTTTTCTGACATCCGGTAAACCACTGAGGCAAGAAAAAACTAAAATATTCCCCAACGGGGTACTTAGCCAACTTTGACTCGGTCTGAAACTCCGAATTCGAAAAATTTCAGAACGCCGAACGGCACTTGCAATGCTGCTTCTGCATCGGACCATGCGGCAAAAAAGACTGGGGATATGACGTCGGTCATGCGCATTTGTACCCTGACGTCCTGATGTCAGTCAAATGCGCCTTGACCGACGTCAGCCTTATACTTTGATATTCGGGCCGACCGAGGACAGCGGACTACCCGAGTGTAAGGACTGCAGCAATGTGAGATGAAGAACATCAATGTAGGCGGTCTGAGGATGAGGTGTGGGACGCAGCACAAGCCATTTGGACTGGTATTCATTTATCTCCCTCTTGCAAAGATGGACAAGGCAGAACTGCTGGTACTAGTGACAAACGGTAGTGGGGAATTCACTGTTAAAAGGCTGAGTACCAGAAGGTATGACTTCTGGGTAAGTTTCTGTGAGAGACATGATATTTTATATGATGTGACACTGGAGAATTTGAGCTGTGGGAAAACTGGTGTTCTGCTTTCAGGAATAACAGTTACAGTCTTCGACTTTAAAACCAGGTAACCAAAAGAATTAATGGGATTGTACTGACTGTCATTCTGCTGAATCAAACATCAAATGTCAATAAATTAAATATGCAACGAGTTCAATGGGGAGTGCCTGAACTAAACTAATGTGGATCCTATGAAAATCGTTTTACGAATATGCACTGTATCATGCTGCTACAAGACAGGATGATTAGGCTATGTTCCTGAATCAAGATGTAGGCAATGCCTTTGATAAACTTGGGTTAGATAATTTATTAAAAGGTTTATTTGTGTTTTACTTCCCTGCTCAGTGAACAGTTAGCATCCCTTTATTGGGGGGGGGGGGGCACAAAACATTAGGGGCAATTTAGAATCTGCTCAGTTAGTAGATGGAAAACACACAGGATGTCCCCTCTAGTTCTAGCTACATACTCTGTTGATTCAGCTCTTGGGCCAAGAGGATTTTACAAAGTTCCGATACTGACAACATGACTGTAGTATTTTGTTTGCAGATTATTTACAGACTTTCACATTTTGTTTTTAGCTCTTTTTGGCTCCTACACAGCTGACCATCAGCTGCTACCAGTGTCCCATTTCAACAGTCAGTTCACCTGTACTTGCTTCGACCAAACAATGTTCCAGATTGTAGTGTCCAGAAGCAGTTTCATAGTGCTGTCAAAGTAGCATTTTACTCATTAACCCTTTGCACATGCCCGATAATACCCTATGTGCAATGGGTGTCATTCTGAACCGCCCCTCACTTCTACAAAGGGCTAACATCAGCAGTGCACCCCATCCACCATCAAGCACTTCACACTTGTTTCCAGTCTCCACCAGGAAAATCAAATGCTGCAGGTGTATCCTGAGCATGCACATCCCCTTCTCCCAGGATGGGGATGCCCAACATGCCCTTCCTCCTTGCCTATGGCATCAGTACCACAGCTGCTACTCTAACTTGAGTCACCAGTGCTGTAGTTGGGGCTTTTTCCCTCACCTCTGTTGGTGCAGACTTTGATTACATATAAAATGGAATACTAAGAGAGGTGTGGGACATAAATTAATAAGACCACCAAATTCCTCCTGGTGAATTATACTCCTTTTGCAGAGATTGAGGGCCAGTAGTCATCCAAGTTGGAGGCTGGAAGGATGATGTTTATGATGGTCTGGGTTGTGAGGACTATTAGACTAGTACTATGCACTGCTGTAGATTACTGGGCATTAATGGAGAGGTGGAAAACTTTGGGCCCTTCTCTCAAGCAACAAATTATTGCTCTTCAAATGACTATACTTCCATGTGGTTATATGTTTATGAAAATAATGGAGGTTGACAGACCACTCCACTGCAAATTTCTAAAATCATGGACAACTGTGCTGTTAAAATATACTTGCTGGCTAGAGGAAGGTCTCTAAGAAAGAAACTTACTACTGGAAATCAATATCGGTGGAAGGCCTGGGTCCTCTGAATATGAATAGGCATAAATGATTTGTGCAAGTAGGACTTTTGGACATGTTGACAGAATGAGGAGGTCAGATGCCCTGAAAAGTGGTGCAACTAAATGGGCATCCCAACTGCTTATCAGTAAGAGTCTAAGGCTGGACTATGGATACTGGAAATTCACAGGCATACAATCTCATGTCTACAGAGTGGTAGTCCAGCAAACATCAAATAAAGTGGGCTATTTAGCTTGTTTCATGTACTTATCAGGAAAGGAATTTATTAAACTTTACCAAGAAATGCAGGAATTATGGTACGACTTGGAACAGTTAGGCCTGAAGTGGGGCTCCAGGTACTTGGTCCTCAAGGACTGAGAGACAGAAGAGCAATATGGTGCAGTTAGAAGGAATTCTTTAAAATATTTTTAGCAGAAGCACTCAGGGCAGCACAGTCATGCAGCGATTAAGCATAGTCACAAGGGGTTCTCCAGTTCGATTCTCGGCTGGGGAGCCTTCTGTGCAGAATCTGCATTTCCTCGCTGTGTTCATGTGGGTTTCCTCCAGGTACTCTGGTTTCCTCCCACATTTAAAAGACATGCAAGCAGGTGGATTAGGCACTCTAAATTCGCCCTAGGTGTGTGTGCATGTGCGTGGGATACACCCCCCCCCCCAATGAAGAGGGCTGGGCGAGGGGCTAGCAACTCGACCCCGTAAAACTGTAACCACTACACTAACAATGAGTGCCTGCACAGTGCTTGCTGCCCAATGTGCTGAAAAGCACGGCCAGAAATGAGAGAGAAAGAGAGGCACTCAATCTCTAAAGAGCAAACGAGGTTGTCAAGAGTACTGTCTAGGCCACAATTTTAGTAGTCTATATAGTTGTGAAATCTACCAGGTAAGGGCTATTTATCAGGCTCATGCCAATTATTCCTGCAGAGTGAATTACAGACCAAAGTAATTTGGGTAGATGGGGGGGATATGTTGACGAGGTATCTAGGGACAGGCAGCATCTTTCAAAGGCCTTCACAGATATGCTGGGTTTTATGCAATGGTCTTTATATTTATGAAAAACCACTGTATGGTTATATTCCATCCACACACATGTTCAGATCCATTTTTTATTCATTTTCCCATGTGTGCGTGCTGCATGAAGGTGTGTTGCACCTGGATGTGTATGACTGGCTTATTTGAGTCACTTTCAGATCAATGGCTAGGAATCCAAGGACACCTACAGCATACATAGAGGTTCAGTGGTAAAGTCACAACAGATGCTGTGTAAAATAAATTTCAGAGCAAGTCCATGCAAGAATGAGAACAGTTCAGATTTAAATAATTCCTATAATTTGTCATGTCTCCTTTTTACCATGTATTTGAAGTCCATTTTCATGTTATTCTACTACTTGCTATCCTTTCTGAATTAAATTCCACCTTCCCTGACAGATCTCTAGTCTTATCTTACATATTTCCCCCTCTCAGATATGAAAGACAAGACTCATGCTTTCATTACACATCAAATTTTGCACTTAAGAAAAAAGCACACTGACTAACCTTAAATAAGTAGTTCAGTATTATATGTAATGCACAGAGTACTAAGGCTACTGTGGAGGTAACTGCTTGTGTAACTACACACTTCCTACAGTTTTCAGTTTATCTTTTTATTTCTAATGGACTAATTGCTGATATCCATTTAAAAGTTTACTATAGTGTACCTCACAGACCACTCAGAACACACTTGCTTCTTTCCAGCCTTTCCTTTAACAATGTACAGCCTCACTAAGAAAAACAGTACTTTACTATTTTAATAATATTAACACTCACCGATAAGTCTCCCACCTCACATTTGCATACTTCTGACTGCATTTAATACAAAATTAATTCATAAAACATGCAATTTACTTCAAGAAACATATATACAAATAACAAAAACTTTTATTTTTAGTATTTTTCAGTTTATTCAGAGCCATTCTAAACATCAACAAAGTGGGGTTTATGCTTTAAAGTTCTCCTACCAATTTAACACAAAATCAACTAATTTCTAAACTTTGTCATCCACTTTTTGTTGCAGGACCCACAGTTTACATGTCCAAAATACATCTAGTAGGACTAATGTTTTACAGTTTCCCACATTCCCTAAATTCACTTTAATTGTATTACTCAAGATAATTAAAATATCCCAGTACTGGTCTAATTCTTGTAGTCAGATCTTGGGTGTCTTTCTTTTGCTCAAGCATTTTCTTTGAAAAAAATAGAAGTTTTACTGACAAAGTATCTCTGAAAGTTTTCTTACTGACAGAAGACTTGGGAGGAGATTCCCCTTTATCTTACTTACCTGTCACTGACTAAACTGTTTTATTTCTTCAGTAGTCTGCTGTCATTTGATTTTATATATTTCTACAATTTTCCACTTAAAACACTATTTAGAATTCCTCTAACTTAGTGGAAACAATCTCCTATACTAAAGATGCAGCTTTTTGTTTTTGCTAAAGAGCTGCAAAGGTCTACCCAGGCAGAGCTTTTTCTTTCTTTGCAGATTTTCTCTTACTTTTTTTCTAAATTTATTCTTTGCTGACATTTGGTATCGATTGTAAAAGAAAAACTGGAGGTGCAGACAGTGGCTTAAAACTTTAATAAACTTCAGTAAAATAGGTAAGCGCTTTCACAGAAAACAAACCCGCTTCTTCAGACCACATAAAAAAAAATCATATGTGAGTGGTTTAACTTTTATATGGCCTGAAGAAGCAGGTTTGTTTACAATGAAAGCTCTTACCTTTTTTATTGAAGTTATAACGTTTTAAGCTCTGGTGTTAGCAGCTCCACTTTTTCTTTTATATTTTACTGTTTGGTGGTGTTCTGGCCTTTGTCTGACTACCTGACTTCTTTTGTTTGGAGTGCCTGATTTGGTGTTGGTTACTAGCCAGAAGATGAATTTTACCAAAATTCATAAGCTACTAGCTTTTTAACAGCTTCTCATTTTTCACACTGGGAGTGCTCTAATCAACATGTTGCTTAGTCAACAGCAATCTTGGAACTCATTTTGACAAACTTCAGCACAGTTTTCATCTCATCTCTAAAAGCATGCTTTTTAGTGCCTCATAGGGCACTAGGCTGAACTTTTTCCAAGACTTTCTATGAGCTCCTTTAAGAGTACTTCTCACTGAAATTCTGAAAAAAAAAAACCTCTATTCCTCAAAAGAAATATCACTACTTTCAGCTTTTGAGACTTAGAATTCTGACTACTACCACTGGAGGGATTAAGGATTTAAATTTTTAACAACCTCCCCTTTTGGACATTATGTCCACATAAACTCACGTGTAGTTCTCTCCATGGCTTTAGAAGGTTCTAAGGTTATATTTGTTTAAAAAAAAAAAAAAAAAACTTGTTTTCAGAGGCAAGAACGAAACTGGAACCTTCGGATGCAGGCATTCCTGTTGGCTCACCAGAATTCTTTCTATTGGTAGTCAACATTATGGCCTTCACTCTTTGTTGAAGGTCTGTGTGATATCCAATGATATTTCTAAAAAGTGTCCTTTCCACATCTCTTTCACTATAAATGTAAAATTTCTTGGGATCTCTTGGCATACAATGACTCAAAATGACAACTCTGTGCACACTTGGGGTACCCCCCCCTCAGTTTGAGAGAACTGAATATGCTAGTAGATGGCTTTAGTCATTCTTGATTTTCTCAATTACATTTTTTTAACATGGACTTCTAGGTTTGATTAAACCACTTCATTAACCCATCGATTTAGGGGTGATAAGCTTACATCCTTAATTGCTTAATTTGAAAATTCTGATACAGTTGCTTCATGCCTTTTTCACATAATGGGAATCTCCTGGCATGTCAGGATTTGGTTATCTACACAGCAAATCTACTTCTCTGGGGTATATATTACATGATCCAACACTGAAATGTTCAAACACGTAATAATCGACCCCTAAATGTAAAACCGTTGGAATATCAAATGGTTCAATGGAGATCTCCTTACAGTTCAGACATGGAAGGTTTCCATTGTCTGCACTGTAGTGCGATCTCGGAGTTGGTATATTTAAGTGGTGGGGGTGGGGGTGCAGGGGGGGCTTTCCCCCTTTCTTAGAGCATTTTTATGGTTTGTTTGGGTGTTTCTATGTTTTTTTTTTTTTTTTGCCGTTCAACATTATGGCATTTTGACATTTAGGGGTCGGTTATTACGTGTTTGAACATTTCACTGTTCGATCAAGTAATATAAACTCATTCTGTGAGTGGGATCAGTTCAGGGAATCAGGTGGCACAGTCCACAACCACCAGTATATACTAATGTCTGCTACTGGATCTGGAAACACATCCAGTGAAATCATTCAATTCCCTAAAAGAGGGCTTCAGTTATAGACATAGGAAATACAGAATTTCAGATGTCTAAGTTAGTGTGTGTCTGCTGACACAAACTAGCACAAATATCAAACTTCCTTTATAAATACCAAGCCAAAAGAATCTACCCAGAACTCTTGGTTTGGTTTTGTGCATTCCTAGATGGTCACCTACAGCCTGGCTGTGTGCCAGCTTCACAGCCCTTTGGTTAAGCAGGTTAAGTACATGTAGTTTCAAAAAGGATCTCCTCTTTCTCTATTTATCCTATACAAGAGCTCATGTTCCATTTCAAAAGTGGGCTAAGTTGGTGGGGGTACTTTGGCAGCATCATCTCCAACTATTCAGTTATTGTTCTCTCTTGCACAACTTCAGATTTCACTATCTATTGGTCTTTTTTAAAACTTAATCAGCCTACCTGAAATGTCAGGTGGACTGGAATACCTCTCACAAGATTCAAAGGTAGATGGTCTTACTTCCATCCTAGAGGGGGGCTCAGACACAGCACGTATACAAACTTCTAAATCCCACCCTTCCCTGAGTTTTCCTCCGCTTCCCTTTTTCCCCGAAGCCTTACACTCCTCTCTAGCCTTAAGTCATTCTGTGGAAATAACCCTGTCTTGAGCTCTTGGAACCTTGCTTTTTCTCTGGATAGCTAATGTACCCTTCCCAACAGACATCCCTGCAGTACATAAGGACAAACACCCCATTTTAAAAACATTTATCCATACTTATTGTAGCTTTGTCTTTTACAATAATGCAAAGATGTAATGTTCCCTTTTCCTCCTTGTCTCTAGAAGTGGGGCAATGTTACACTGGGTTGATTCAGACTGAAGTTTTTACAAACCTTTTTGCTGTTAACTACCCATGGCTCCCAATGACATCTAAAATATGGGAAGTCTTTCCTAGTAACTACATAATGGCTGAGAAAAGGCATCATGGCTACTGGATGCATGACGTTCCCAATATAGGTCTGTACCTCCCCCTTCAACAACCAAATGCTTTTGTTTCCCCCAGTTATGCATATTATCTCAATTGTCTTTGGTAAGACAGCCTTCCTTTTATAAATATACTGAGCATCTACTTAAGTGATCATACTCCCTTCCAGCCCTGGGAAAACATGTCATGAGTTCAAACAAGGCTGAGAAACAGCAACTGCATAATTTATTTTATTTATTATTTATTTTATTTTACATTTGTTGATCGGGCTAGTCTAACTGGATACATGTCCACTTTCAGTAGAGGCCCGGGGAGAAAAGCTCCAAGATACATACACAAATGCAATATAGTAAGTTGGAACAGTCCCAAGTGTATAACAGCTGCTGTTAATAAAAATACAATACTCATAGTGAGCATAACACAAAACAGTAAAAGGTAATGTGCAAGAGATGTTAATGTATACATATATACATATTTTTAAATTGCAATAACATGGTCTTTGGTTGATTAAGGATAAGTCTATAAAGATGAAGAGTATTCAAACTAGTGTATAGAGAGAAAGTTAGCCAGGGTTAGTACAGGGGCATAACCAATGTGTACTGAGAAATAGTTTTAGATTCTGTTTAAAAAGTGTCAATGAAGACAGAGATATGAATTCTGTGGGAAGAATATTCCAGCGCTTTCCAACAGTATTAGAAAACAGTCTCTCCTGCTAAGTCGTTGGACCTGATGGTGTTGATAAGCAGTTTGATTGAGGAGCATAAATGTTTAAGATTGTTGTATGGGGTAATGAGGCAAGAGAGTATTGGAGCGTTGGTGGGTTGATACAGGGTCCTATGGGCTATGACAAGCTGGTGAAATTGCAGCTGGTTTAGGAACTCTAGCCATCCTAGTTGCTTAAGATTAAGACAATGATGAGTTCTAAAAGGAGAGCCAGTGGCAAATCCAGCAATTTTATTATAGGAGATTGCCAGTTTGTTAAAGTTGTTTTTAGAAAGATTAGTGTATACAGGTGAAGCATAGAGTAGGGTGGAGATTAAGAGAGTTCTGGCTATGGCAGCCCTGGCTACTGGTCTAAGAAAGGGTTTGATTCTATAGGGAGACCCCAATTTCTTGTTGACTGTTTTTATTGTGCTGTTTATATGACTATCGAAGCTAAGGTTATCTATTAGTATTCCTAAGAGTTTAGTGGTGGAGTCCGGAGATATGATAGTGCCATTATTAGATACGAGTGTGAAACTTATTGGTGTGTATTTTCGGGTTGGAGTGAAAAGTAAAAGTTTATTTTTTGGGGGATTTAGGAGAAGGCAGCGGTTTAAAAACCATTGTTCTACTGTATTAAATGCTTTTTGAGTAAGGGACTGTAGTCCAGTTGGAGAAGTGGCTGAACAAATTATTGTGGAGTCGTCTGTGTGTTGAATACAGGTGGCATCAGGAATTGCTGAGTGAAGGTCATTAAAAAAATGGACAACAGAAGCGGGCCTAATATGGAGCTCTGAGTAACCCCTAGGGAAATGGGGAGGTGAGTAGATAGATTGTTTTCCCATAGCACAGCCTGTTGTCTATTGTCTAAGTAAGATTTGAACCAATTTATGGCTAGAGGTTCAAGTGAGAGGGCTTTCAGTATATTTAAAAGGAGCTGGTGATTAACAATGTCGAAAGCTTTAGATAAATCAATAAAGACTGCAGAGGAAAGAATATTCTTGCTATGGTTTTTGTTAATGCAGTCTGTGAAGGATAGCAGGGCAGTGGTAGTACTGTGGAAAAGTCTAAATCCATGTTGACAATTGGCAAGTAAGTTATTTTAGAATAGGTGGTTAAGTAGTTGCTTATGGATGCATTTCTCCATTATTTTTGGTAGAGGAGATAGTAGAGCTATAGGACGACAGTTAGAAAAGTCGTTAGAATTCCCACCTTTATGTAGTGAGATGATGTGAGAAATTTTCCAGATAGATGGGATAGTTCCTTCACTTATGGTTCTGTTAACCAGAATGGGAATGGGATAGGGTTATGGCTTTAGCTCGATTTTGCAGATGTTCTGCTGGAGGTTTGTCAGCTGAGGGGATAGTAGGTTTTAGTTTTTGGAGAAGGGAGCAAATAAAGGAAGTTGAAACTGGTTTTAACTGAAATGATGGAGGTGGGCTTGTAATAGATGTAGGCAGATTTGTGGTATCTGGAGATAGTTGAGTAGCAAGAGTTTGGATGGAGTCTGTGAAGAAATAATTGAAGACATTATAGGTTCATAGGTTCATACTAGGCTATCTGCCCTGGGGCATTTATAAGCCTAGCCAGAATGTGTTTGGCTTTCGCCACCCACTTTAAATTTATTTTGCTATGCCCTTTTTCGAGGTTAGTATACTGTGCCTCTGTCTAACAGTGACACAGAAGTGACACCTGGGGTAAACCTATAATCTCCCATCCACTCATCAAGATTCCTCTTGAAGAGAGTCAATGAGGAACTCTGCCTAACCTGGACTGGGATTTTATTCCAGACTGAAGGGAGCCTTCTGGGTTATGAATCTGTCCCTCCAGCATGTCCTATTTATTTCAGTGCTGAGGTTCAAGTCTCTCGAGCGCGTAGCTCGATGGGATTTGGATTTTCTGAGGTGCAGCATGTCCATTAATTCCGGGTTGGACATGGCTTTATACGTCAGGCATAGATCTCCTCTGAACAGGCGGTATATGCCACTGAGTAGAGCTGGAGTTTCTTTAACCGGGCAGCATATGGCATCTGTTTGAGCCCTTTGATCCTCTTGGTGAGGTACTTTTGGGGTCTTACCAGTTGCTGCAGGTGTCTGGTAAGGTACATCCCAAAAGGGGCATTGTACTCAATTATGGGCCTGATGAGGGATGAGTAAAGAGGCACGATGACCTCCCCTGATCTAGACGTGAATCCCTTCATGACTAGGTGGGCTATATAAAATGTTTTTCTAACCATTTTGGCCACGTGGTTGTCAAATGAGAGATTGCTATCAACTTGGGTCCCAGGTCCCTAATTACTTCTTCTGTACTTAATGGATTACCACCTATGTGGTAATTTGTGGGCACTTTGTTTTTGCCAAAGGGGATGACTACACACTTTTTAGCATTTAGCTTGAGGCCATGGCTCTGGCACCAGTTGTCTGTTTCTATGAGGCCCTTTTGGAGGATGCTTGTGTCGGCTGGAGAGTCGATTATGGCGCCCAGTTTGTAGTCATCTGCGAACTTGGTCAGCCACAGTCCTTCCGTATTGGCCTGTACCTCCGAGAAATATATACCGAACAAGAGAGGTCCCAGGACTGAGCCTTGTGGGACACCACTTGTAACTGGTTTGGAGTCTGACATGGCTCCAGCAATTCTAACCATGTGGGTTCTGTCCTTGAGCCAGTTTGCAATCCATCTAGTGACATAGGGGTTTATATTTAAGCTGGTGAGCTTATCTATAATGCCCGAGTGAGGTATTGTATCGAAGGCTTTTGCGAGGTCCAGTTAGGCTGTGTGGACCACCTTCCCCTCGTCAATGGCCTTGGTGACTGTTTCAAAGAAATCAACCAGGTTTAAGAGGCAGGATCTGCCCTTAACAAAGCCGAACTGCGTAGGATCCAGTGTTTGTAGGCCCCCAATATCTTTATTTATGAGGTCCATGATGATCCTTTCCATAGCTTTGCAGACCAAGCTAGTCAGGCTTATGGGGCGATAGTTTCCAGGATCCGTTGAGGCACCACCTTTATGGAGAGGGACCACAGTTGCTGTACGCCACTCTTTGGGCACATATCCTGTAGTAAGGCTGAGATTGAACAGTAGTTTTATGTTTGGGTTTAGCTCTTCTTGGAATTCATGTAGGACGCAGCCCGGGACACCATCTGGTCCCATTGATGCTGTGTTTTTTGCTTTGGAGAGGGCGGCTCTTACCTGAGCATCTGAGATGTCAGGGGGGCAAGCACTCTGCTGGGATAGATATTTGCCCTTTTTGTGGGGAGGGGGGAGAAGTTTGCGCTGAACCTGTCAGCTAGGATGTTGGCAATGTCTGTGGGTTTGGTGTATTTTTTGCCATTTTGGACTAATTCTGAGCTATCTGGGAATTACCACCCAGGTTCATAACATAACTAAAGACAGCCTTGTGATTATCCTTAGTGTCCTGTGCAATTTTTCTCTCGAAGCTGGCCTTAGACAATTTTGTGTGTGCCCGTAGTTTTTTGCTAATACTGATCAGTGATGCCTTCCCTTTTTGGGATTTTGCTCTATCATTTAGTAGCTTCCTCGTTCTATTGTATAGTTTGTTTATGGCTGGGGTCCACCAGACAGGACGTCTGCCTTTGGAGGATTGGGTCTTGGTTTTATTTGGGATCGCATGATCCATGCATTCCTGAAGGTGTTCATAGAATGCGTTTATAAAGGATTCTGCGGTCTGGGCCGTATTTTCCACAGGCCCGGGGGCTTTGAAGGATTCCACCTCAGTTTTGAGGAGTGTGAAATTTGCTTTAGAGAAGTTTTTCACACTGGTTTTCTGGGCAGGGGGTGGGGTCAGGATGTGAATATTCAGTGAGATTAGTTTATGGTCTGATCTTACCAGTGAGGGATACACTTTTGGTCTGGAGCATAGAGTCCCCATGTTGGTGATGATCAGGTCCAGTATGTTTTCCCCTCTTGTGGGAGTGGTAACAAGTTGTTCCATAGCATCTGAGTTTATAAATTCTAGGAACCTTTGCGCTAGGGTGTTGGAGCCAGAGTAGTGCTCCCAGTCTATGTTTGGGTAGGAAGTCGCCCAATATAATGGTGTTTGGAGAGACCTTCATATTTTCCAGTGTTCTCAGGAAGGCCGAGTGGGGTTTCTGGGTTTGGGAGGGTGGTCTGTGGCAGGCTATAAACTGGAAGGCAGTTTTACCCACTGTTAGTTGCACATGGATAGTCTCTGATGCTTCGTGCTTTGCCACCAACCTGGAGGTGTGGGTATCTTTGATGAATATCGATACTCCCCCTCCTTTTGTGGTTCGGTCCAAGTTTTGGGGCCGAAAAGCATGGTATGAGGTATAACCTGGTAGTGCTGGGGTGCTCTCGGGAGCCCTGAACCAGGTTTCTGTTACTGCACAGATATCGATGTTCTCCATGCTAAGGTGAGTTTCAAGTGCGTGCATCTTGAGGTTTAGACTTCTGGCGTTGAGTAGCATTACTCTTAGTTTCTTATCCCTTGTGATACCTATGGAGGTGGGTTTGTCTTTTGAGCCTTGCCTAAAAAAGGCACTATGGGGGTAGCAAGAGCCTTAGCCAATACCCGAAAGCCCAGGGGTGACAGGTGCAAGCCGTCCCTAGCGAAGCATTGTGGCTTGTCGAGCATATCATCCCAAGCTGACAGGCATTGGATCCCCTTTGAATGACACCAGTACTTAAGCCAATTGTTGAAATTGATCATCTTGTCTTCATATTGTGGCATCATTCTTGGTGAGGTTAAGATGCTACTCAAGGTCAGGGTCATACCGGCCTGGGCTACATGCTCAGAGAGCTCCTTTATGTCTCTTTTCATGTAGTCCAGGGAGGTACGTCTCAGGTTATTCACACCAGCATGGACAATGACAGAGTCATATTTGTACTTGCCTTGGAGTGACCTGAGTGCTTGTGTTATGTGGCGGATCCTAGCGCCCGACAGGCTGCTCACCGTGACCCTCTCCTTGTTCAGCCTGGTGAGCGGGACGTCAGTGTGCCTGACGATAGAGTCACCTATTACAAGTGTATCAAGTGTGTCGTTTAGTCTTAAGGGCTGTGACTGTTTGGCACACTGGCTTTGTGAGATATGTGTTGCACGTGTTTTGTTTTGGGGTAGCTGCTGCTTGGGTGTCTGCTTTGGAGGTCTCTGCTGCTTCGGCAGATCTTTATTTAGAGCCTCCAAGTAACCCCCCCCCCCACACATTACCTCACTAGACTCCTTTCAACTTTTCAAAAAACAACTTCTATTACATCTTAACAACTTCTGGCTCTGCTCCTGTACCAATCCAGACTAAATGACTTCTTCGCTCTTCAGCCATACCTCCCTACGTTAAAATCACTATCTTTCCCTGCTATTTCAAATGACTAAATTACTGTACTGTTCTTAAAAAAAAAAAAAAAAAAAAAAAAAAATAATATGAATATATAGCTTAGGCTATTTGTTTTTTACCTGTTTTTTTTTCGCTGTATTTTCTACTACACTAAAATGTATGCATTGTTGCTTAAATGTTTAACCTTGTTTTAATTGTGGAGCTTTTCTCCCCGGGCCTCCACTGAAAATGGAAATTATCCAGCTGGACTAGCCCGGTCAACAAATGTAAAATAAATAAATAAAATAAATAAAATAAAGTATGTTTTTGTGTGATTATGTGTTTGGTTTGCTGTCGTGGCAGGTCTATGTGAGACTGGAATTGTAGTGAGTGTGGTTTCCTTTTTCTCTTGACTGGTTATGCCAGTACTGAGTTGAGAGAGCTTAGTCTCCAGTTTGGCTATATGGTTGCATCTCTCACATGTGTTGGAATTTGTTGGGAGGAGGAGAGGGTTGTCTGTGTACATATGGCAGTTGTAACATTTCCTCAAGATTCCCAGAGTCACCAGCTGGACCGGAGAGGAGATTGACAACTGACCTTTGGACATGCTAGAATAATATTGGGAATTCCTTAATTGAAAACCAGGGCCAGTGGGGAGTGAGGGTGTAGTGCTTTTAATTTTTAGTGCTGACTTGTATAATTGCTTTAGTGAGCAAGTGCCAGGTAACTTAAGTGCAATGTGTTACAGGTAACTTAAATGCAAAAACGACAAACAGTAACTTTCTTTCAAGTGAAACAAGGAAATAAGTACAGTAAGCAATGCAGATATCATTAGTGATCCACAGAAGCTCTGAGAAGCCGCGTATTAGGTGGAATTAGCGTTCCAGGGAAATAACAAGCAAACAAACAACAAGCATATAAACAAAGCTAGATTCAGCAGGCCTGGATCTAGTCTATGCTACAGCAAACAAGGTGTACCAATTTCAGTAAGCTACAGTTCAAACATTCAGGCACTATAAACCTTTAACCAGAAATTCCCAGCTCAGAAGGGCAGAGTCCAGCCTCTTTTCCCACAAGAGTGCAGACCACAAACCTTCTTAATGTAAAATAACTGGCCTGAAGCCCAAGTGCTTAATCCAAAAGACTTAGAATGATAGCTACACTTTAATCAAGTTACTACCAAGCAGTAATAAATACAATTGAATACTTTAGTTTAGAGAATGCCTGGATTAGTTCTCAAGTTACACAAACAAAGCTAGATCCAGCAGGCCCGAATCCAGTCTATGCCACAGCAAACAAGGCACACCAACTTCAGTAAGAAGCAGTTCAGATATGCATGCACTATAAGCCTTCAACCAGAAATTCCCAGCTCAGAAGGGCAGAGTCCAGCCTCTCCTCCCACAAGAGTGCAGACCACGAACCCTCTTAATGTAAAATAACTGGCCTGAAAGCCCAAGTGCTTAAACCAGAATTAATACACTTTTAGAATAACAGACACTGAGCCCTCAATCAGCAGTTCTCAACCTAGAAGGATATAAGCTACCTGTTCTGCCACTACAGTGCAGACCACAAACCCTCTCAGTGCAAAACAACTGGTCCGAAGCCCAAGTGTTTAAACCAAAAGGCTTAGAATGAGTTACACCAAGCAGTAATAAATACAATTGAGTACTTTTAAGATGATGCATAAGTAAAAAAAACGTAGGTAGAAACACAAGTACAGTAAAAGCAGATTCATTTTTTTTTTTCTGAACAAGTGCTGAGATCAAAGAAACAGATTTGAGTGCTGAAACTAGAAAACTGGCCAGTTATAAGAAAAAAAAAACTAAGCTAGAAGGCTTCCCTCCAACACAGAAGGGCTTGGGGGCTCAGAAGCCTACAAATAGTCTATACCACTTAACAGGAAAGGCAGGAAACAAGCTTACATTTTTTTTCTGTTTCCCAGATGCTCTCTTTGTACACAGTAGGAGTGCCTGAAATCAGAATATGATCTCACTGCACTCAGTTAAGTGAGCAAATGAGATGGGCCCAGAAGGAGTATCCAAACACAAATTTACAAGAGGGGCGGGCAGTTGCAAGGCCACTAAGATTAACACCAAAACAAAAACAGGAAGGGTGGGTGGGACTAACTGAAGAGCAGAGTGAAAACTTCCAGTTCAGTTAATATTCCTTCCACACAGTTAAAATCAATTTAAATACTGTATTTTATTGAAAAAAAAAAGAGCAGATAAAGGTACTTAAATTCTCTTATAGGTCCAGTTGAATAAAGCAAGTTCTTAGCCGGCCAAAGCTGAAGTTTTTAAGCAGAAATTATTTCACACTGTACCACTTAAATAGGCAAGGACAGGAAATCAAAGAATGTGACTACCCCCACACCTGTAATTACTAGCAAATAACAAAATTCAGCAAACACGGACTAACTTCCAGTTCAGCTAATATTCCTTCCACACAGTTAAAATCAATTTAAATACTGTATTTTTTTGAAAAAAAAAAAAAGAGTAGATAAAGGTACTTAAATTCTCTTATACGTCCAGTTGAATATAGCAAGTTCTTAGCTGGCCAAAGCTGAGGTTTTTAGCTGTATGTGTGGGATTCTCAGTGTTAGAGCTTTGTGGGTTAGGTGTGACAGATTGACCTGGGTATAGTCGTTTGACTACTCAATCAATACATAAGATCAGTCTGCCAAAACACTGTCTGCATACAAGTTGGAAACATATATTCAGAAGTCACATAGAATAGATGATACTAATAGCTTTTTTATCAGAATGTCTACCTTGTCAATTATACCATGGAATGTAAACTGGATTGAGGGTATAGACAAAAAGCAGTCTCTCCTAAATTTTATTAAAATTGTAGACTACAAATAGCAATGTTACGAGACGCAGATGGATAGAAATAAGCTTGGAAATTTAGGAACGAAAAGATTTCATAATTGGTACCTGGGACAAAGGATAGGAAGGTTTAATAATACTGATGGTGAGAGAGGCTGTAATAGTGATAAAAGAGAAAAAGACAGACAATAATGGTAGACCTGTCGTAATAAGGGGTCACTGACATGGAAAGAAGATTACACAGGCATGTACATTATATTCAACCTAAAACTATTATTATTATGGTGCTTCAGAGAATTTGGGAAGAAATAATTATCTTTCAGCAGGGAATATTATTCACGATTGGGAAATGGAACCTGGTTTGCAACAAGGACATATATAAGGGACCTAGAAGGGAAAATGAAACAAAAGAGGAATGTTTGACTAAACATACAAGAACATTTGGAATGACAGATTACTAAGCAGGAACTCGGACAATTCACAGATTTCTCAAGGCACAATTATTCCTCATGGTACAATAACGGCAAGACTGGAAAGAAATTAGATTTTACAGAAGCATGGGTATTTAACTGAAATCTAAGAAACACATACAGTAATTATTTTAGATCATGTTCCAACAAAGACAAAGATGCAGTATAACAAATTAAAAAAGGGACACCATAATTTTCCTTATTTGTTAAAAAGAGTCATTAGGAAAGATAAGAATTTCTTCGGAAAAAATAGCTAGGAGTGGAATAAAATGAAAATGGAATTTAAAAATGTAGAAAAAAAGAAGGACATGGGAAAAAGTAAGAGGACTTATTTGAGGGTATTGTTAAATGTTAAAATAGTGCAGAAGAAGATAACTTTCACAAAAGGGAACTAAAAACTCGAGAGAAAATATTTTAGCACAACTACTTAACTAGCTAAAACTTGGCAATCTAATAACAAAATATTCAGATATCTTCTAGAGGTATTAGATATGATTTATAAGTTCTGCGACAATTTGTATAAAACAGAGGAATATGGAAATGAAGAAAAGGGACAAATAGAAATATTATGGAATACTTCATTATGGCAAGGTTAAAGGTAACTGAAATCTAAAAAAACACTAGAATTAATAGCTAAGACAGCAGTAGGTCCTATGCAGACAGTCTCAAAAAACTCCAGCTTTACACTGTCGCATATCGCCTACTCAGAGGTGACCTCTACCTAATATACAAAGCTATGTCAAACCCAGAGCTGTTGGACTTGCTCCAATTAAAGAAATCCCAATCCCTCTGAACTACACGCTGTAGTGACCTAAACTTTGTCACCAAAATAAATAGAACATGCTGGAGGGATAGATTCCTGTCCCAGAGACTTCCCATACTCTGGAACAGGCTACATATCTGTCAAACAAAGCTCCTCATTAGCATTCTTCAAGAAAAATCTTTATGACTGGATGGGAAATAGGAAATTCACCCTGGGGATCACTTCTGTGGCGCTGCTAGACAGGGGGACAAGAAAATAATTTTCTTGGGTGGTGAAAGCCAGGGTACCTTTTTGGCTAGGCTTATATAGGCCCTAGGGCCAATAGTCTAGTACCTACCTATGAACCTATTAGACAGGAATACAGGAGATAAAAATTGTGACCCATAAGTCTGACCAGTCTCATGTGTAAATCCATAGAAAGACTTTTTTATTTTATTTTATTCACATTTGTTCACCAAGATAGTCCACTGGGCTATTATGAGCTCATTTTCAGCTCCATAGTCAAGTAAATATAACAAGCAAGAACAATTAAATAAGATTAAACACAGTAACAACAACAGGCAAGTAATCAGGGTCAGTTAACACAACAAGGAGTAACTTTGTACAATTGTTAGTAGTGATTAATACATGAAATAGTGAGGAAGGTTTTGACTAATGTAGTAGGGATGATGCAGAAAAAGTATTGGCATATGTTAGATATAGAAACAGAGACAAATAGAATATGGTGTGTGAAAATGTCAGGTATTGCCAGCTATGCCAGGAGAAGTAGGGCAATGGATATGTTAACATATGCCAGCACAGCTAGCTGGAATTATGCAAAAAAAAAATGTCATTTGTATATCAAACTGATTCGTACAGATGGTTGTGTTGAAAAAAATTATTTGTAAAGCTGCTTTTGTTAAAAATGTACCAACAGTGTTTCCTGCTGGTTAGAAAAAGAAATACACTTGTATGTCAGACTGCATTATACCTATTGAAATTAACATTGTAACAGGGGATTCTGAAATAGAAGAGGTTAGTCTCAGTCCAGCTAACTTAGAAAAATACTATGAAATTAACTTGCTTAATTTAGGCCATAAAGATTATATCCTACAGTTCTGATTGCAGCCCAAGACAAAATGTCTGTGCCAAAGAATGGTCTATTATCTTCTGCAGGAAGAGTGGAGTTGAGTGTTTTATTGTTTTATGACTTCCAAAAGAACGCAACAGATCTTAGCAAAGCTGTGTGTGTGTGCATTATTGACACACATGTGCAAGATTCTAGGTCAGTTGGTAGAAAACGGGGTAGTATGGGAACCAGAAGTCAAATGACCAAATGTATGTCATGTTATGCTGCAATCCACGGCAAAAATGATGTTTTAATAATAGATGAGACTGAAGACTCAGAGTAGTCTGTTTTTGGAACCAGACAAAGAAGGACCACTCACCAACTTCATCTCGTCATGCTCTAGTACGTGACCAGGGAATAGTAATTCTTTAGATCAGTCACGAAAATATAGTGAGATTAGTTAAGTACTGTATCCCTGTGAAACTATTCATCTGTGCCATTTTAATATTTCCTGTGATTGAAACTCTGGTGTTTAGTGCAAAAAGATATTTAGTATGTTCATGTTCTTTTATTTACTATTATTAAATACATCTAAACTTTTCATTGTGTCTGGTCTTTTAGGGAATATTTTAACCTTTAGGAATATTTATATCTATTTGGTGACTATGTGGCCACTCCTGAAAGCCTTACCACACTGGTTAAACACTATCACGGGCATTAATATTAATCTCATTCAGTATAGATGGTACCCTTGTTAGAGCCATAGAGTAGCTGGCTTTGGAGTTTCTGAAGGCAATGCAACTACCTTATAGTCTGGGCAGAAGGGGGCTTACTTAGTACATCTGTGCCAGCTTTTCCCAGGTGTGTGCATGTGTGTGTGTGTGTCAGCTGCTTGGAGCAGGGACAAGAAGTACTGGCTTCAGAGAGAAGGTGCTGGAGGCCTTGGCTTGGACACTTGGTTGAGGACTCAACTCTACAGCTGTACCTGGGGGGGGGGGTCTCACTGAGGCCCTGCAGAGAGAGAGAGACAGAGAGAGAAATCCAGACCCCAGACAGACTAGGTTCCCTGTGTGCTCTTAAGGAAAATTGTACTTAATGCAAACAGCTGTATCTGAAAATACTGTGCATCTATTTTTGTTCCAAGTGAATGTCCCTCTACAGTGTCACTAGTTTGGGTTCAGGCTCCTTGATTATTGGCTCAGACAGCGGATGTCACCAAGTGCAAAAAAGAATATAGATTAAGTTATTAAAATGTATTATGTACAGAACAAGTGACAGAATATAAATTGTAGAAATGAGAGAAGAGCTGTTGTGGTGGAGCCACAGCTTCTCTCTCATGGAATCAATCAAAAGGGACTTGAGAAATCTTCAAATACTGGACCTATATCAGTTTGAATTTGTTAAGGGCAGGTCATCCTTACCCAGCTGGGTGGATTCTTTTGAAAAGGTCACCAAAACAATGAATGAAGGTAAAACAGTACACACAAAATACCTCAACCTGACCAAAGCTTTAGAAACAATTCTCGACTCAGGCCTAGTAGAAAAAAGGTAAATATCCCAGATGTTATAAATTGACATACTAGCTATGTATACTACACATGATTTATATATTACATACGTATGCATATACATACATATGTACATAGTATAACATAATACAGCACAGTACATAGCTTACTACTTGTCTATGAACCTACAATGATTTATAATCAAACACAGAAGTTTCCAGGAACAGACAGTATTCCTGTGGAAGTTTGGAAGTTAGGAGGTTAGAATGTGCAAAGATTACAAAAGATTTTACCAGTATTTTAAAAGGAGGGACAGTACCAAAATCCTGGAAGAAATCTGTGATGGCTGCATTAATCAAACAGGATAAATATCCAGCTTCAAACAAACCAATTTCAAGTTTAAACCACGATTATAAAATGTATCTGCACTAGCCAAGAGAAAGGCAAGTAGTAAGGGTGTTGCAAAAATTGAAAGATACAGATCGATGTTTTGTGGAAGGGAGGAAAATATTTGACATTAATATAACAAAAATGGTCCAGAGGGAAGCAGAGCACAAAAAGATGGCACTACTGATTGTGGATGTAGATGCACAAAAGGCAAATGAAAAAGATGGCTGGGATTTTATAAGTAGTGTAATGGTAGCATTTGTAATCCCTGACGGAATGTTATGCTTAACTAGGAAGCTAGTATGAATTAAGGTGGCAGGGTTCATCTCTGATGAAATATGTTTGAAATGAGGAATCGGGTTGGAGTACCTTCTTCCTGTTTATTTGCTTTACAAGTTCATTGATAAGTACTAGGCTAAAATAACGAAAATAGATGCCAGGAACTACAAATCCAAAAGAACAGGCAGGAAACCACTGGATAAACACTTTATGCAGGTAAAGCTTTCGGATACAATCCTTTGTCAATACTAAACAGTACATAAAACCAGTTCCTTATATATAGGTCCAAGTACATCACATGACCTGCAGCCAAAATCACACATGCCATCCACATAGCAAAAAACACTTAAACTTTATATAAGCTTATCATAATATAAACCATTTTAATAAAACACTTTAATAAAACATTAGGCTAAAACATTAGGCTAAAAAAGTTTAGCTCTACTTAGTTTAACTAAAATTGGTTTGAGACTAACCTGGCTATTTAAGCCTGGTTTTGAATCACTTATAAGCCTCAGAATCCATTCATACTCTTTAATTTCTAAATAATTATTTAGGTCTCCTCCCCTAGGTATAGATGTAACCTGGTTAATAATCCTAAACCTAAAAGAATTCTGCTGGCCAAACTCTTCTATATGTTTATATAGAGCGTTCCTTTCATAGCATCTCCTAATTTCTGATTTATGTTCCGTCATCCTATCCTTAAACCTGCGGGTAGTTTTTCCTACATAGAAGGCATTACATGCCTCACAAGTGGCCAAATAGACCACATGGGTAGCAGTACATGTACCTGCCACTCTAAATCTAAATGTCCTACCATTAATGGGATGCACAAATGTATAATTTTCAAGATTGTAAATATCATTACGGCAAGAGCAGTTATAACATTTATGAGTACCATATTTCACTATTGTGGATACAGGTGCGCTCCTCTCAAAGTCTTTGTAACATAACGAGCTCTTGAGGGTCCTCATATTCTTATAAGAGAAATTGGGTTTAAGTCCCAATAGACTTTTTAAGTCATCTGATGCCATTAGAATAACCCAATTATCAAATATAATTTTTCTAATAGCCGGTGTCCTTAAATTATATGTGGTTACATACCTAACAGATGTTGTAGTCGCCTGTTTACACTTAGTCAGTATTAATGACATCTTCATATAAAACTGGCTTGAATAGAGTCTGTCTGTCTTCCCTAATCTTACTGACATGTTCAGAGAGTAGAGATCTATCATACCCACTAAGCAAGAAGTCCTCAACCATCTCATTTAATTGTATTTCAAAGGAAGCATCATCAGTGTTAAGTCTACTTAGTCTGCAGAATTGAGATCTAACAGTACTTCTAAAGATGTGAGATGCGTGCATGCTTGTAGCATGGGTATACCTACCTGAACAAACTTCCTTTCTAAAAATACTGGTATGTAATCTATCCCCAGTTAGTTCTAACCTGAGATCCAAAAATGTGATAAAAGTTTCAGATACCATCATTTTAAACTTTAGAAAAGTAGATGCAGAATTTAAATAATTCAAAAATTTCTCAAGATCCTCATGATTGCCTTTCCATAGTAATAGGCAGTCATCTACAAAACGTTGAAAAAATGTAATATTATTTTTAAATGGATTCCCTTCACCAAACAAATATGTTCTTTCCCATTGGTGGAGTATCAGGTTAGCATAAGTATTGGCTACGGATGTGCCCATAGCCACTCCCGTGAGTTGTAAATAAGTAGAACCATTAAATAGAAAGACATTGTTTTTCAATACAACATCCATAAGGCTGCAAATAGTCTCAACCTTAAAGTTATCACAGGCATGCATCCACAAAAATTCTCTCAACAGTTCTATACCTACATTGTTAGGGATCACAGTGAATAATGATACAATAAGCGAAACAGAAGCGAAAACGTTATTAATAAAATACGTTAACTTTCTTTGTTGGTGTGCGCTTTGACTTTTTCCGCTTGTTCGTCCAAGAATACAGAGAAAGTAATATACTTGTGGTTAATATGAGAAAGAGATGCACTTTGAAGTATCATGCATTTTGCTACAGTATAACATCAGTTAATGCACCTTTTGCAAGGTAATACAAATAGGTATTTATTAGTTTAGTCTTGGTCTTGACAGTTGCATATCCAGGAAATGGATAGCTAGGACTTCAGCTGAAACTTGAAATTAAAATTATTTTGCATTCAGATTTTGTTGGGGAGAGAGTTCCAGATTTTGGCAACTGGGCTTGAGTAAATGGGAGTCACCAGACATATATTTGCTTTTAGATTGCATTTTGTTTGTGGATCTTAGTTGGTGGTGATGGTGGTGGTTGTAGAGATAACAGTGGGGCTGTTAGAGCTGGTACTTTATTGGGTGGTAGACTATGTGGTGTGCCATGGTAAGTTGGTTTAAGTTAAGTAATTCTAGCCAGCCTAGTTATTTAATGGCTTAACGGTGATGGGATTGGTAGGAGTTGGTAGCAAATTTTGCTATTTTGTTATAGCAAGTGGTTAATTTGTTTAAGTCACTTTTTATTAGGTTGGTTAGAATGGGGGGATGAATATAGTAATGTGTAGAGTAGGTGAGATCTAGCTATGATGGTTTTACTCATCAGTGCTCAGGTAGTTTTTACACTGATAAAGGGTGCCAAGCTTTTTTTATGAAATTTAGTTATGGTCTGGGCTATGGATATCTGTTTATCGAATTTTAGATTTTGGTCGATGACTGTCCCTAGTAGTTTGGTTTGTGGCACTAGGGTGATAAGGGTGTTGCCTTTGAGGATGTTTTAAAAGGGGGGCAGTACATTGGAGGGATAGAACAGCATGAGTTGGGTTTTTACAGGATTTAGAATAAGCTGGAAGTTTGACAGCCAGGTTTCTATGGTGCTGAAGGATTCCTCTTTTTTTTTCTTGAAGAATTTGGAGAGAGGGAGCTGAGCAGATTAGTGTGGCATTGTCAGCATACTGTACCAAGTTTGCTTGATGAGTGGCTGTGTGTAGGTTGTTTGTGAAAATGGTGAAAAGCAGAGGTCCAAGTATAGATCCCTGTGACACTTCAAGGATAACTGGGAGGAGGGCAGAGTCTCCATCCATTTAACGACCTGCTGGCGGTTAGAAAGTTGGTCTGTAAACAAGAGTAGGTTGGATTTATTGAGGCTGAGTTCAGAAAGGACACTTAGAAGTTTGTTGTGAAAGATCATATCAAATGGTTTAGACAGGTGTAGAAAGACAGTTAACACCAGATTACCTAGATTCCGTTGCTGACTGACAATACTGGTAAAACTGATGAGGGTGGTGGTAGTGCTATGGCATGGGTGGAACTCATGCTGTGTTTTGGCAAGAAGGTTGCTGGATAAGAGGTAGTTTAGTATCAGGGAGTGAATACATTTTTCCAATATGGGGTACCACCTTTATGTAACAGAATTATGTCAGAGATTTTCCAGAGGGAAGGTACTGATTGCTCAGCTATGGATCTGTTAATTAAAATGGAAACAGGGTATGCAATGACTGGCTGCGATCCGGAGGTATTCGGCTGGGAGTTTGACTGCTATAAGGGTAGTAGGTTTTAGTTTGGACAGGTGTTTATAGATGAGACTGGTTTGAGTGAAGAAAGTTTCTGGCTGTTTGGGGGATTATGTAGATCTGGGAGGCTAGTGGTGGATTATGTAGATCTGGAAGACTAGTGGGGGAAGAGGGAGTAATCAATTTATGAAGTGAGTTGCTATGTTGATAGTGGTATTGTTTCTGTTTGAGGGTTGTGTACTAGTCTTACCAGGCTGTAGAATATTGCTAGTAACTGCCCAGAATTTCTGTGGGTATGAGTTGTGTTCAGTTTGGATGTCAGAGTAGTTTTTTTTTTTTTTAATCATTCCTTATTTGTCTTTTTGCTTTATTTCTTAGTTCAAGAAATAATTGTCCACATGAATTAGTTTTAGAAGTAGAGGAGTGGTTTTGATAAACCAGGGGGTGTGTATTTGGTTCTGATAGTTGCTAGCTGTTCTGGTATATCTAAAAAGGTGGAGTTTAAGTGGTCAGCTGCCATTGTCCAATGGAAGGCAGTTAAGTGGAGACCAGTTGCAATAGTTTAAGGCTGTTATGAAGTCTTCATTGTCCAATGGAAGGCAGTTAAGTGGAGACCAGTTGCAATAGTTTAAGGCTGTTATGAAGTCTTCTGATTTGAAGTAGTTTTTACTGTACTGTATTTGCTGGAGGGACTTTTTTTTAGGTTTAATGTGTTGTCTTAGTAGAAAGGTGGGGAGGTGATCACTTAGAGTATTGGGTAGTGTACAGAAATGTTGTGCTGAGGAAGGACGGCTAGTAAGGTTCGAGTCAAGTATGGACTTTATTTGTAGCTATATCTATCCAGGTGGGAGTTTGTATTAGCTGCCTGAAACCATAGAGATTAATATGCTTAGAGGGAAGGGGTGAGTTGAATAAGGACCAGTTTAAATTAAAGTCTCCTAGGATGAGTGTTTCTTGAGGGATGAATAGGGATGCCCGGTGGATTATGGCTTCCAATGTGTTAGTATTGTCCCCAGGAGGTTTATATATACCTACTAGGTTCATCTGTTTTAGTTGGTTAATTTTTACCTCGGTAAAAAGAGTCTCAGCATTGTTAAATTTAGGGATGTCCATGTTAATAAGGTCAACGATGATACTGTTTTTAAAAGAAGGGCAACACTGCCTCCTCTCTTAGATATTCTATCTGTCCTAATTATATTCTACCCAGGTGGAAGTATTTTATCTCTGTTGTGTAACTTGAGCCATGTTTCTGTTAGGAGTACAAAGTCAGGGGCACATAGTGAAAGAGTAGCATGGAGTTCATCTAATTTGTTCAACAAACTTCTAATATTAATGCCAAGAACTAGAAGGTCTGCACGTCTTATTGAGTTCAGATGATGTGTGCTTGAGATTGAAGGGGATGGAGGAGTTACTGGAGGGCCCGGATTTGGATGGATATCCCCAGTGATTATGAGTTAACATGCTTGATTAACAAGAGTCACCAGGT
The DNA here is from genome assembly GCF_019279795.1 of Protopterus annectens. Taxonomy (NCBI): domain Eukaryota; kingdom Metazoa; phylum Chordata; order Ceratodontiformes; family Protopteridae; genus Protopterus; species Protopterus annectens. The sequence continues at coordinate 623,970,854 of NC_056739.1, forward strand.
ATTTGGAAATAAATAGGCTGTACCGTAAACTAAGGTGACCTTTGGAGTGGTAGTTATAGATTTTAAGTGGGGCTAGATCTATAATGGAATGACTGAACACGGCAGGCAAGATGTAGCAGAATTCGGAGTGAGGTGCTAGGTAGTTAGGTTTGGTGGGAGACTTGCAGTTTAGATTCAAATGGCTGATATGGAGAGGGATATTATGAAGGTAGTCAATAAGAGATACATAATGTTTTACTGAGATGGGAGTATGTTTGCATTTGAACTAAAGGCTGTTGTAAGAGGTAGGAAGTTCGGCTTTAAGTTAGAGGTGGTTAGGTCTGCTAATGGATGGAAGAGATGTATGGTAATGTTTTCTAGGTGTGAAAAATTATTAGTAATTATTAGGTAAAGGGGTGTGATAGTTATACAGGGGCTGTAGGCAAAAGGAGGTGGGCAGGAGGTGTATTACTTAGCATTTCATTGTACGGGATGGCAGAAAGGGGTGTGTTAATTGAGGTGGGCTTGGTAGGGATGATTGTAGGAGTAGTACAAGTTGTGGATTTGATCTTGGGATGTGATTGGTTGATGTAAGGATATGCTGGTGTGATGTGAGAGAGGTTGGCTATAAGTTAAATGAAAGAGGGGGTGGGGGAAATGGGGGTGGTATAGGGGAGCACAGTGAACCCAAGCATAGCGAAGGACAAAGAAGTGGTATAGCCGTACTGCAAGCAAATTGCCAATGGGAAACAAAAAAACAAATTAGTAAGGTAAAGTTTAAGAATTATGTTTGAGAGGTTAGGGGAGTTACTTAAGGAGGCTTTACCTTGGTTATACAATGTTATACAGAGCAGAAACAATTTAATAGAGATGAGTAACAGTTTTGTTGCAATATACCAAGGAGGGTAATGTATGCGACTGGCATGTAACAGCAATGTGCTACAGCTGCAGAGAGGAGCTGTTTCTGTATGTGTTACTGGAAGAGTAAATATATGTTAAAGAGTGAAGAAATACAGCTAGATACAGCACTTTTAAAAGTAAAGCAGGGAAAAAGCAAAGATAAGGGGCTAAAAGAGGGAGTGGAAAGATAGAGAGCACATCGGTGATGCGCAGCTGAGGAAGAGGTCACAAAATACACTTTATCATCAATGTTTTGATAAATCTTCCGCGGTGGTGCAGCAGTAGTGTTGTTGCCTCACAGCACGGTTCTCCTGTTAGATTCTCAGCTGGAATGCGGGGAGTGCCTTCTGTGTGGAGTCTGCATGTCCTCCCCGCGGCTGGGTGGGCATTCGAAAAACATGCTTAAATGGGCGTACCTTCATTGAAGGTTGAATGTCGAGCTGGCACCTCAACAATCGTGAAAAATCTACTGCCAATCATTAGCGGACCGGAGTTCCGCTGTGGCGAACCCTAAGTGGGAAAAGCCGAAAGACAACAACATTAATGTTTTGATAAGCAGAACATACATTTAGGTCACAGTGGCAGGAAAGCATAAGCTGCTTTAAATGTATTTGAGGGAGCCAGTCATTTAGGACCACACCACAGAAGTTCAGGCAAGGAACTGTTTAACTGCTTTTGGCTTCTGTGGGAGTTACAGGGTGTATTATTCTTGAAAAATACCCAGCACTCACTCAGCACATCACCTGAAAGTGCAGGAAAGGAAGAGAGTAGGGAGAATAGTTTCTTGTTTCCAAGTTTAAAGCAGATTATAGAAGATAAGGTTTCCTTCCCTTTATTCACTTGCTTACTGGTTAATTTTTTTTAGTTGTTTCTTTATATACATTCATGTATCACAAAATTCTCTCAACCAATGCTGTAAAGCTTTTGGCATCCTGTTGGTCTTGACTGACACTTCTATTTCTAAATGACATTCAGTAAAGCCCAATTTAAAATCATTTATAACCGTTGCCATCATACTGCATTTACTATTCAAACATGAAGTCAAGCCAAAAATAACAATGCCTTAACTGACTTAGCACTAGAAAAAACTCCAATCACGGAACCACAGGGCCTGAGCTCTGTGGTCACTTTTGATAAACAGATTTTCCTTTGTTTCTTCAAAGCTGCAGTCCAAGCTGGGAGTGTCCATAAATGCATGGAGAGGCTCCCCTGTGATATGCAGTCCTGGGACTCTTGCACAATTAGAATTCTAGCCTTCCTGGACAGTGATCCTTTCAATGGTGACTAGATAATCATCCAAATCCAACAGGCTGCTGAATGACTTCAAGGGGGCATCGTATGGCAGGCAATTACCTAGAAAAACTGCTCAGCTGTACTTACTGTGGCCCTCAGGACAGGTACAACTCCTCACATCATTCTAATGACTCACTGTTCCAATAATGTAGGGAAAACAAGTAGACAGCAGCACGTACTGACTAGGAGATTTTTTTTCCAGATGTGATATTTTGGCCAATAAGCACACCCTGTTCCTTTCAAAACAGGCAGTTTTATTAGCACAACATAAAACAGGCTTAAATTTTGCTAGCGGAATATGCAGTAAAACTGGAAATGCAAAAATCAATCTGAAGTTAAAAAGAAAATTAATTTCATGTGCTTCTTTTATGGCTTAAATCAGGTGCACAATCTTACAGATTACTCATACGTTTCAGAAGTCTGTCTGAGCTGCCCACTAAATAAAATGGTCTTTAGTGTAAAAAAATAATAAAAAAAAAAAGTCTCTCTCTGAATCCCACCTTGTACTGCAACCCACCAGCATGGGCTCTTGAAAACTGCACATATTATTACAACACAAAATTGTTGAAAGTCTTTCACCAACTGACTTGTGAAGCAACTTCTGATATTACCTTGTGGCATACCTCTCAACCTCTTGAAGCAAGAAATGTGGAAACTAAAAATAATAATAATAATGCTTAAAAAAAGGGAGGGGGGCAAAGGCCCAAAACAGTGGCAGACTTTAAATATTGCTCTTATAAACTTAGAAAGTTGCTAGAAAAACAGGATTTGCGTTATATACATTTCTGAAAGATACGAAGTGCGACACTGAAATGTAGGATGCTATATTAAAGACCTCAATCCTCAGTGACTTGCTAGAAAACCACATTACGAGGAAGAGACCAAAAATAGGACACAATAATCTGGACAATCTGTGAAAATCTCAACAGTTGAGAGGTATTCCTTGTGGACAAAGGATTTATCCTGATAGTAGATTGCATTCCCTTCAATGGCTATTGTGACACAAGGACACCATTCCAAAGCTATGCTAGTGGGCCTTGATCCTTCACCTTTCATTTTCAAGGCCACAGTTACCTGAATGCAGGTGAGCTGACCCAGACATACAGCTCATCTACTGAGGTTTGAATTCATAGTTTCATGCTGGGGAGAGAATAATGTAGAATAGTGATGGCTGTTCCATTTAAATGTGCTAGCTTAGAATGGACAGGTAGCATAGTGGTAAACTTGTGCATTTTAAGGAGAGTAACCCAAAAAGAGGCAAGATTAGAAAATATGAGCAGTCTGGTGTAGAACAGATTTGTGATCTTAAGGTCTACAGAGAATACTGGGAGGACACTTCAATGAGTTACATATAGCGGCATAAAAAGGAAGGCAATCTGGAGGGAACCTACCAAGAGGGAAGGAAGCTGAAACCACCAGAGAAAAAAAACATCCGTATTTATCCCTATTTTGTTTGGAAGATGAATATATAATATGAATATTTACCTCTAGACACAAACACTTGTGAGAGATGCAAATACACAGCCAGACTGGAGGCTAACCGCTCTCAACCCATGACTGTAACAGACAGTCAAGAGGATAAGGGACTTACTTGCATCACACCACCTGTCACACATGAATCTACAAAACAAGCACCGGCAAAACATACGCATAAATACACAAAAACATATTCGGAGGCACTAGGCACCAATCTGAAAAAAGAAACAGTGCCCTCCAAAGCAAACAAGCAAGCAACCTGCACCCCCAAACATAAGCCAGAAAACACACAATTCACCTCAGCAGTGTGCCTCACAACAGCCCTTAAGGCAAAGCACCATACCTAACACGCTAGTAATAGGAGACTCTATAGTAAGGCACACGGATGTTCCACTCACCAGGCTGAACAAGGCGAAGGTTACTGTCAGCTGCCTGTCGGGTGCTCGGATCCGCCACATAACACAGGCACTTAGGTCACTCCAGAACAAGTACAAGTATGACGCTGTCATTGTACATGTTGGTGTGAATGATCTAAGATGCAACTCCCTGGACTACATGAAAAGAGACATTGAGGAGCTCTCTGATCATGTAGCCCAAGCTGGTATGACCCCGACCTTGAGTAGCATACTACCTTCACCTAGAATGATACCACAATACAAGGACAAAATTATCAATTTCAACAATTGGCTAAGCTTCTGGTGTCATTCTAAGGGGATCCAGTGTCTGTCTGCCTGGGATGACATGATAGACAAGCCTCGCTGTTTTGCCAGAGATGGGTTGCACCTGTCACCCCTAGGTTTTCGAATACTGGCCAAGGCTCTTGCCATCCCCATAGTGCCTTTTTTAGGCAAGGCTCAAAGGACAAACCAACCACCGTAACCAGCACAGGTAACCAAAAACTAAGGGTAATGCTACTCAACGCCAGAAATCTCAACCTCAAAATGTACACACTCGAGGCTCTCCTCAGCATGGAGAAAATATATGTTTGTGCAGTGACGGAAACCTGGTTCAATGCTCAAGAAAGCACCCCACCACTGCCAGGTTACAATTCATATCATACCTTCCAGCCTCAGTTACCGGATCGCAGTACAAAGGGCGGAGGTGTATCCATATTCATCAAGGATACCCATATCTCCAGGTTAGTAGGGCAGCATGATGCCCCAGAGATCATCCATGTGCAACTATCAGCAGGCAAAACCACATTTCAAATCGTAGCCGGTTATAGATCGCCCACCATGTCCCAAGATGCTCACTCTGCATTCCTTGAGACATTGGAAAATATAAAGGTCCTACCCAACACCATAATCTTGGGTGATTTCAACTACCCTGATTTAGACTGGGCGAACTACCAATGTTCCAACTCCTATGCTCAGGGATTCATAGAATTTATAAATTCAAATGCCCTTGAACAACTAGCATGTTCCCCCCACTAGAGGGGACAACATATTGGATTTAATCATCACAAATATGGGCGCCCATTGTACCACACTCATCACCCCCTCCTTGGTAAGATCCGACCACAAACTGATAACCCTGGACATCCTCATTCCTCCACCTCCCCCAATCAAAGAAACCATAGTCAAAAACCTTTCCAAAGCAAAAGTACAGTTTTGTACCTACCATAAATGTAGATGTTCGAGGATCCACATTGCTGCAGTCCTAACTATTGGGTAGTCCGCTGTCCAGTCGGCCCGAATACCAAAGTATATGGCTGACGTCGGTCAGGGCGCATTAGACTGACGTCAGTACGTCAGGGTACTAATGCGCATGACCGACGTCATATCCTCAGTCTTTTCTTGCCCCAGATGTCAGAAGACCCTAAAAAGACAAGGCCCAATATACCTGCACCAAAAATATGTACAAAATATACAAAATTATCAGCATATAACCTCACCTACACAACCACCCCTAAACACAGAGGGGAAGGAGGGAGGGTAAATTGGACTGCAGCAATGTGGATCCTCGAACATCTACATTTATGGTAGGTACAAAACTGTACTATGTTCTTCATTCCACATTGCTGCAGTCCTAACTATTGGGTAGAATCCCAAAGCAGAGGTAAGGGAGGCTGGCAAATCATAAAGAAGCAGGAGCTGACAACATGCCTTGCAAAATAGCTGTGGCAAAACCAGCCCTAGACTTAGAGTAGAGAGGAAGGTGATAATGCTTAGAGAAAGTATGCACTGAACTCCAAGTAGCTGCCTCCAAAATATCCTTAGTTGCCACCCCTTAGAAATGCTGTTGAAGTGGCAGTAGCCCTAGTGGAATGAGGCCTAATCCCAGCTGGAATCTCCTTGCCATGATGGGAATAACAAAATGCAATGCAAAACCCAATCCACCTAGAAATAGTTTGTTTTGACACAGGCTTGCCCTGAACTCAAAGCAAAAGAAACAAACAACTGCTGAGACTGCCTAAAATCCTTAGTCCTGCTTAAATAATAACGCAATTGCCTGTGTACATCTAAAGTGTGCAAAATCTTTTCCCCTTTATTTTGGGGGTCTGCATAAAAAGTAGGCAAATGAATAGTTTGGTTTAAAGCCACACTAGAAACCACCTTAGGCATAAAGGAAGGATTAGTACGTAATGATACCCTATCCTTATGGAAAATCAAAAAGGGCTCTACTGCCATAAGGGCCTGCAACTCAGACACCCTTCTTGCAGAAGTAATAGCCAACAGAAAAGCAGTCTTCCATGACAAGTATTTCAATTCAGCAGTAGCCGCAGGCTCAAAAGGTTGTAGAGTAAGTTTTTCCAACACAAAATTGAGATCCCAAGCAGGAGTTCTTTGCCCCTCTAAGAAACTGCTTGAACAAAGGATGCGAAAACAATGGTGGGTCACAATCATAGTGAGCTGAAATTGCTGCAGCATGAATCTTAATGGAAGAGAAGGACAAACCTTTGTCCAATAACTCAGTAAGATATTGAAGAGTCACACTCAAATTAGGCTCAGAAATCTCCAAATCCTTTGCTGTACTCCAAAATAAAAATCTCTTCCATTTTTCTGCGTACACTTTCCTTGTACTAGGTCTTCTAGCTTCCATAATCACATTTAAAACTTGTTGAGGAAGTTGAGACCTGCTGTGTTTCAACACAGAATATGCCAGGCTGTTAGATGAAGAGAGTGAAGCTTGACATTGAGCAGATGACCGTCCTTCTGGGATAACAGATGCGGAATCAAAGGTAAAGGCCATGGAGGCTTCCTTACCAGACTCCTTAGTAGTGGGTACCAGTGTTGCCGAGGCCAATCTGGAGCTATTAAAATCATCCTTGGCTTGTCTTGTCTGACCTTTAAGAGCACCTTTGGAAGAAGAGGCAGAGGTGGAAAGGCATACACATGAAGATTTTTCCAACTGAAAGAAAGAGCATCCACTTTCCAAGCTGTGTGATGAAACCCCTTTGTGCAAAACTTTGGCAGCTGGTGGTTTAGTGGAGAAGCGAACAGATCTATGTCTGGAGTTCCCCATGACACTGTCAATTTCTGAAATACATGAAGATCCAGTTTCCACTGTGGGGATCCATGATTTGTCTGCTTAACACATCTGCTAAGGAGTTCTGTGCTCCCGGCAGAAACCTTGCCTGAAGAGTTAGTTGCAAGCTGAGTGCAGTCTCCCATAAAATCATTGCTTGCCTGCATAGAGGATAAGCATGTGTTCCCCCTTGTTTGTTGATGTACCACATGACAGTTGTGTTGTCTGTTAGAATCAACACCTGCCCTGGAAGAAGTAACTCCTTGAAAGCCATTAATGCAAACTGGACTGCTAACATCTCCTTCATGTTGATATGTAGATGCTGTAGTCTGGCAGGCCACTTGTCTTGTATCCACTTTCCATGTAGATGAGCTCCCCAAGCAATGTCCGAGGCATCTGTCGTTAAAATCTGACTCGCCTCTGGCCGGGTCACAGAGAGTCCCTTGTTTAGGTGACATTCCTGAGCCCACCACAAAAATTCTTTTTGAAGGCAAGGTATTATTTGAATGACAGTGTCCAAATCCTGGCAGTGCTGTGTCCATACATTTTGAGATACCATTGCAGCTTCCTCATATGCAGTTTGGCATTGGGAAGCACCAGAATACAAGATGCCATGAACCCTAATGCTTGAAGGACTGTCCTTGCAGTCAGCACGGACTGATGAGATAGTTGATGGAAGTAAAGGGATAGACTCTTTTGTTTGTCCGGGGTTAAAAAGGCCATCTGGGCTGCTGTATTCAGTCTCACACCCAGAAAGCACATGTCTTGAGAGGGTACTAGACTGGACTTTATTTCGTTCACAGAATACCCTAGGCATCTTAGCACTGCTATAACATATTCCAGATGCTGTAGAAGGTCTTCCTTTTCTTGAGCCAGAATCAGGCAGTCGTCCAAGTAAGGATAGATTTGAATTCCTTTTAGCCTGAAGTAAGCTATCACTGGAGCCAGAACCTTTGTGAATACTCTGGCAGTAGATAAGCCAAAGGGCAATGCAGAGAACTGATAATGAGAATTTCCAGCTCAAACGCAGATACTTCCTGCAACTTAGTCTTATAGGCACATGAAGGTAAGCTTCCTTGAGATCTAAAGTTACCATCCAGTGATCTTTGCCCAGCAGAGGTAAAAGCTGTTGTAACGTCAACATCTTGAACTTGGGAATGTCCAGATAAGTGTTGAGGATAGATAAATCCAAAATTGGTCTCCACGTGTTCCCCTTCTTTGGTACTAGGAACAGGCGAGAATAAAATCCTAGGCCCCTTTCTGATACAGGGACTGGCTGAATGGCCCCTATTTGGAGTAACAGAGAAATTTGCTTGTGAGCCTCTTTCCTTTGTGGAGGAGGAACGTCTGGCATGCCTTTGAAAGGGGCAATGTATGGAAATAAAACCTGTAACCGTGGTGAATGATATCCAACACCCATCTGTCTTGAGTAATTAAATCCCAATTTTCTTTGAAAAGAGACAGTCTTCCTCCCAAAGGAGCTGCCAGGCGAGAATCTACTGGCAGCTGAAAAGGCAGGTCATTGGGTCTGTTTACGAAAGGACTGACCCCTGCCCTCACCAGAAGTCTGAGCAGGTGAACTCCTGTTCTAGGCCTAAAAGAACCTTGAGCTCTGCCCCTACCACGTCTAGACCTACCCCTAGACTGGGAATCATAAGCAGGATATGTCCATCCCTTAAGTAGGCCAATTTCTACTAAACTTCGGTGGCTGCACCTGCAAAAAATCTTTAACAGTTTGCATAGACTTAGCTTTGTCCTCCATTTTCTTTAAAACTGCTTCCACAGGCGAACCAAACAACACATCAGACTGTAAAGGAGCATCCAAAATCCTTGTCTTAACATGCTCAGCTAAATTCTGATCCCTCAACCAGGCATGCCTGCGAAGAACAGAACTAGTGGCAGCCACCCTCGAGGAGGCCTGTACAGCATCAAAACCACATTGCAAAGAATGCTTAGCCACTTGTTCAGACACATGAACTAAATCCAGCAACTCTTTACACTCAATACCTTCCGCCAAAGCATCCACCTTAGATTTCAATTGTGAAAGGAGATAATTTTGATATTTTAGCATGTGAAACTGACAATTCAACGCCCTCATGGCTAAAGTGGAAGAAGTATACACTTTCTTTCCCCATCTATCCAAAGCCCTTGCCTCTTTATCAGTGGGAACAGGGTTTTTAACAACAGAGGCCTTAACACCTTTAGGTCCCTGAGAAACAGTTTCGGGCCTGCCCTAGGACTCTTAAAAGATACTTATGAGCTTCAGGCACCCTATAATACCTATCAGGTTTAACAGGAGCAGGAGGCAAAGAATCAGGGTTCAGGGAAGCCTCTGCAAAAACATCTTCCACCACATTCAACACAGGAGGTATAGCTAAGGGCCTATGCTGGGGTAAAACAAGAATTCCCTAAGCCTTTTCCTGGAATCAGAGTAATCTTGGCCTTCCCATTTAAAGTGCTCCCTCATGGAATGCAGAGTCTCTGAAAATGAGAAATCCTCAGGAGGAGAAGCTGTAGGAGTGGAATCATCCACATCAGAATCAGAATAAGGAGGATACTCCTGCAAGTCTTCCGCAGAAGACTCAGAAGCCTCTGAACACTGTTCAAAACTCTCAAACTCAGGTTCCACCCTAGGCCTCTTATCAGGAGGGGGCATAGAACCTCTAATCATAGTAATCAAATCTTCTGCCATTTTAAGCATATGTTTCTTAGGCACAGAACCTGAAGTGCTAGGAGAAGCCCCCACTGAAGCTAAACTTGGCCTACCTCTCAAAGAAGTTTTGGAAACAGAAGGAGAGGCTCTAACTACCTTGGGAAGAGAGGGAAGAACAGTTACCTGAGAAGCCCCCTCAGCCTGGCCTACCTCCTGAGAAGGCACATCCTGTAACAGTAAAGTCTCTGCCTGAGACTCCAAAGAAACTCCTGGCAAAACCTCTGGCTCCACTGAGCCTTCTAAAGAACCGGCGTCCGGGACTGCCGGTTCATCAACCCTAGGCTTCGCTGTTTTGTCCTTGCGCTTTTGACGAAGCGGGCGTCGGAGCATCCGACGGCATTTTATAATTACAACGCTTCCCAAACACTAACCTGGCACAGTCTAACCTTCTCTTAATAGTGCGTTTGTTAAATCTAGCACAAGAGCGGCATCCAACAACGTCGTGCTCAGGCCCTAAACAAGGTATACACAAGGTATGGTAATCCCTATGAGGTATCTGTTTCCCACAAGAAATACAGTTATTCACTTTTTCTGACATCCGGTTAAATACTGAGGCAAGAAAAAACCAAAATGTTCCCCAACGGGGTACTTAGCCAACTTTGATTCGGTCTGAAACTCCGACTTCAGAAAATTTCAGAACGCCAACCTGCACTCGCAAAACTGCTTCTGCATCGGACCATGCGGCAAAAAGGACTGAGGATATGGCGTCGGTCATGCGCATTAGTACCCTGACGTACTGACGTCAGTCTAATGCGCCCTGACCGGCGTCAGCCATATACTTTGGTATTCGGGCCGACTGGACAGCGGACTACCCAATAGTTAGGACTGCAGCAATGTGGAATGAAGAACATCTTCAAACTACTTGCATCCGAAGTGGAAAGCTTCACTATTCCCTTGCAGAAGGATAATGATATCCAGGATGCGGAATCCTACACCAAGGCACTCTATATGCATCTTCAGGATTGCATGGACCGTGCTATCCCAAATAAAACCAAGACTCCTTCCTCAAGCAAGAAGAAACCAGTCTGGTGGACCCCGGCCATAAGCAAACTTTACAATAAAAGGAGGAGACTTGTACAAAAAAAGGCCAAATCTCAAGTAGAAACATCATCCCTGATCATCATTAGTAAGAAACTGAGGGCCCTCATCAAGTCAACTAAAGTTAATTTTGAAAAGAAAGTTGCCAAAGATAACTATAAGGCCTTCTATGGCTACATCAAAAATCTAAATGGCAACGCTCAGGTCTGTTCTGAGCTTGTACAAAATGGAACAAAATACACGGACCCTTCTGACATTGCCAACCTCTTGGCTGACAGGTTCAGTGCAAATTCCCCCCCCACCACCACCACCACCTACAGGGCCTATTACCATTCTAGGGGGCGAGCTCCAAAAGGAATTAACCCCACATCTTAATACCCTGTTCAGTCTCAGCCTCTCCACAGGATATGTGCCCATAGAATGGCACACGGCAATGGTGGTCCCGCTACACAAGGGTGGGGCCACAACTGACCCTGGGAACTACCGACCAATAAACCTGACCAGTCTGATCTGTAAGGCTATAGAGCGAATCATTATGGAACTCATAAATGGAGAGATTGGGAACCTCCAGTCGCTGGACCCCACACAGTTCAGCTTCGTCAAGGGCAGATCATGCCTCCTGAATCTGGTGGATTTCTTTGAGACAGTTACTCAGGCTTTAGATTAGGAAAGGAGGTACACACGGCTTACCTTGACCTTGCTAACGCATTTCACACCATTCCCCATTCAGGTATTATTGATGAGCTCACCAGCCTGGGCATAAACCCTTATGTCACAAGATGGATCGCAAACTGGCTCTCAGACAGATCCCATAAAGTAAGAGTAGCGGGATCTATGTCCAAATCCAGACCAGTAACAAGTGGTGTGCCTCAGGGCTCTGTCCTGGGGCCCCTCCTGTTTGGCATATACTTCTCAGAAGTACAGGCAAGCACGGAAGGGCTGTGGCTGACTAAGTTTGCGGACGACTGCAAACTGGGTGCTATAATAGAGTCTCCGGCCGACATGGAGATCCTCCAGAAGGGCCTAAATGAGACTAATGCATGGTGTCAAAGCCACGGTCTCAAGCTAAATGCAAAAAAATGCACAGTAATACCCTTTGGAAAAAACAGAGTACCCGCAAACTACAACATGGGAGGTAATCCCCTGAAATCTGAAGAAGAAATAAGGGATCTAGGGACCCAAGTAGATAGTCAGCTTTCCTTTGATAACCATGTTGCCAAAGTGGTTAGAAAATCCTTCTATGTGATCCATCTGGTCACGAAAGGGTTCGCATCAAGATCTAAGGATGTAATGGTGCCCCTCTACTCTTCCCTCATCAGACCCATTATTGAGTACAATGCACCAATTGGAATGTACCTGGCTAGACATCTCCAGCAGCTGGAGAGACCACAAAGGTACCTAACCAAGAGGATTACTGGCCTCAAACAGTTGCCCTATGCAGCACGATTGAAAAAGCTAAGACTGTTATCTGTTGCATACTGCTTTCTCAGAGGCAATCTCTGTCTAACGTACAGAGCCATGTATCTCTGTCTAACGTACAGAGCCATGTCCAACCCAGAATTGTTGAACATGCTCTATCTTAGCAAAACCAAATCTACTCGAGCTACACGCTCTAGGGATATAAACCTCAACACAACAATGAATAGAACATGCTGGAGGGATAGATTCCCTTCGCAGAGACTTCCCTTACAATGGAACAGGGTCCCGATCTACATAAGACAGAGCCCCTCACTATCACTCTTCAAGAGGAACCTTGATGAGTGGATGGGTAACAAAGTTCACACTGGGGATCACACCAACAGCACTACTAGATAGGGGCCAAGGGTACTAGCTGCTAGCACAAGGGTCTAGGTAACTACTAAAGGGGCGGCGAATACCGCACAACGTGGCTGGGCTAATATATGCCTTCGGGCAGATAGCCCAGTACCAACCTATGAACCTATATTTTGGTTCATCTCTTTCTGTAGAACTGCAAAGACAGTTACTTATTGCTTTTGACTTGAGCTATAACGAGCCTGTGAGCAGGAACCTGAGAAAATAATTTGTGTTGATTGAAGGCAAAACTGTTTCAACTACATTTAATTTTTTTTTTTTTTTTTTTTTTTTTTTAACTTACTGTAAATACAAATGAGTTTCAAAGAGGAATGCTGGCTTCCATGACTACTTTGTTACAAAAACATATACAATATATAAACATTTTATATACATATATATATATATATATATATATATATATATATATATGTGTGTGTGTGTGTGTGTGTCTGAATGCAAGCATGTGAGTGAAGTAAACATCCACATGTGTAAAGGTAGCATGGCATAAAAAACAAGGTTTTTAAATTACAGCTCTTAACAGATGCATACATTACACAGCACAGCTCCTCTGTAATCTCATTGCAATATTTTAATCTACATTCACAAAACAAAATCCACTTTCGTGGTACAAAGTGGCATATTTCATAAGGCAATACAGATGGAATTGTGAAAATATGGACAAGAAGTTATGCAGAGACAGTCCATGTACTGACAGTGGCAGATTTCATAAAGTGTAAGTTATACAGCTCACATAAGAAATTCTGTAACTGAAAATATACAAGCTTACAAAGTGCGAAGCGACCTATGTACATACTAAATGCCATCACATATGTTTTGCAACTAATAATAATTTTGGACTAGATGTTCAAATTGCTAAGGTTAAATTTTCATCTAACTAATAATGAAGTCTTTACAGAATAGTGCATTTCTAAGTACCATACAAAATCACACTTTTGAGGGCACTACATAGTAAAAGTACTGAGTAGTACAAACTTCAGAAATGGCAGCCAACAGATGGACACTAGGAGAAAAACACAGAGAAAATAAGTGAAAAAATCCAGACATAATGAATTAATTTTCTAGGTGATTACCAAGGAGGAAAGCATTGCCTTCTTGTCAAGGAATAAGCAGGTCCCATAGCTACAGAAGGAAAATTTGGGAAAAAGGGATTAGGGTCCAGTACGTGAGGAGTGGGTCAGGAAGGGAGCAGAAAACAGCAATGGACCACAGTTTTACATTGAAATATAAAAAAATTATAACATACTAAACACCTTTAATTCAAAGATTTTAAAACCGGGAAAAGGCACCCTCGAATTGACTAATGGCATTGATTACACTAACGGAAAGGGCATCAACTGTGAGAGAGTAAAGTATCACTATCTGGAACATGTACAACTAAGGAATTGGGCTTGCTTTCTCTCAGTGTAAGGCTAAAGGCAAGTGGATTAGGTTGGTGGAGTGCAGTGCAGGGAGAGGATGGATGGGTACTTTTTTAAACTTGCAATGAAGCCTATTAAGACAGACTCTGTTTTAACGAGCTGCAATACAACTGCAGTTCTGACGAATTAAAATGTTATTCTGTTTCTGAATACTGGAAATAACATGTTTATGTTTCTCCCAATTTATACAGCATTCAATGTCACGTATTGGTAGACTGGATGTACCAAAGAGCATTTACCAAAATGAGTATGTATTAGCACAATCTAAGCTCAAGTCCCACCAGCACCACCACCACAAACTAGTGAGCTGCTTACATATGTACTCAAAAATCAACTCAAACACATTTACAAAACATGCAAAGGCAACCAAAAAGCCAATGCCACACACACGAATAGTAGAACATAATTTACCTTGAGTTGCTTAGGATGGAATTGCGCTTTTTTTTTTTGCTAAATTCACTTTCTTCTGTTCTTTCCTTGCTGTCTGCTTTGGCTTGAAATCTCAAATGTACGCAGCTTCCAAAACACAGCATTGCTGATGTTTTTTTTTTCCAGTTTTTGAATGATTGTTCTTCCCCTGAGCTACAAGAACTTGGAGTAAGAATATACACACGAGGTCTGTGTGTGTGTGTGGGGGGGGGGGGGGCAAAGCTCCCCACATGTGGCAGAAGGAAGCTTCCCTCTGCAAAAATGATGGTTTTACTGTGTTCACAGGTTGATACTAGGCTATCGGCCTAGCCATAACAATTCCCTGGCTATTTCTTTGCACAATATTTACTTCCTTTAGTTAGGTGCTCTTTTGCAAAACAAATCTGTTTAATATGTGTTGGTGTGTTTAGACTATTTGTTTAGTCAGGTTAATGGGTTTTATGCTAGCAGATGTGCTACAGTGTGTACTTCACTCAATCATAGATCCTTATAACACAGCTTACAGAATTTACCTCAGAAGATTCATTAAGAACTGACCAGTGGCTTGAAATGTAACAAAAACAAATGACGTATTTTAGCAGCTCTTGCACAGCTGACCCCAATACATTCTCAAACACTAACAGACAGGTGATTATGAATTACTTAACATGGTTAAATCTTCCAGCTTTGACAAAGGAAGATGCCTAAACGTTGATGTCCATAGTCATGGAGGAAAAAAATACATGTCCCATTACCATAATTGTAGATGTTCAAGTAGATCAATGCTGCACTAGTGATTCTGGGGTCTTCCTGCCATGCAGAAACCCATGACCAGCCTGATTTTGAGTCTCTCCATTACCCCCTAGCCAAAAGACATTTGAATGTCAGGGTATAATAATCATAGCCTTCGTCACCATCTTCAGGGCTTCCTGAGCAGTCTGATGGGGATGGTGGAGATAATGTTATCTGCAGTGAGCTCCTCTACCCCTTGCACTCAGCCGGGGGAAGGGACAAGAAGTCAGCAGGTAGACTGGTTGCAGGGTGGGAGTAATTCACAAAAAATAAACCAGAAGAAATTCACAAACAGAATAATCACACAAGGTAGATAATTTGATACAGTATGTACATACTGACACAGCAGAAAAACACATATGAATTACTTTGTAGTAAATATGAGAGGGAAGCAGCAGGTGAGGGCAAAGGCTCAAAGTAGGACTGACGCAGCTTGATTTGACAAATGATCACATGCTGGTTTGGGAACAGGACATATGGCCATCAATTCATTCCACATTACAACCCCGAATCAAAGAAATATTGCTTTCTTTGGGTAGCAATGTCTCGTTAAACATTTTTTTTTTTTACTTGCCACTTGCATTGGCCCATATATATCCTATTCACAGCCCAAAAGGGGGTTGGGAGGGTGGCCTAATGGTTAAGGTGTTTGGCCTTACAAACACAAGGTGCAGGGTTTGATTCTCACAAGGGATAATTGGCTAGGCTTAAAATGGCTCGCAAGGGAAGTTAGCTTAGTACTAATCTATGAACATATGAACCAAAATGTTGGACATGTGATAATAGAGATACGGCTGACTGGCTCCACATGTTTCAGGGATATAAAGAACTTTAGGAACTCAAGAATGAAACATTTTAGGCCAAATAAAAGGAACACCAGCATTATTCTTAAAAGGGTAATACAAAGAAATGGAGTTACAGAGTATAGAAATATATCTTCCCGACTTGTTACTTTATAGCCGTCAAGAAGGTGACCATCCTTGAGCTTCTGACCTGCAAGGTATAAGGAACGAAAAGTAGTTAAAGTTTTTATGGTATTACCACAATGATACAGCTTAAGTGAGCCCCATAGCTCGACTTGATTAAAGGAACTCGGACCTCTCAGCAATAATATGGATAGTTGAGGAAAACAAAACTTAAAAAATATACATTAGCCATTACACCAGATACTTACATTGTTTATTTTAAAATCTTTTACTGTTTAGTTAACTCTTAAACCTGTAGCTTGATTCACAGTTAAATGCTTGTGTTTCTCAATGTTAAGGAAGTAAAGTTAAATGCTGAAAAAAAACATAAATGTCTTTTGTGTGGGTGTGTGTAAACGTGTGTATGTTTATAATGAATAATTGTAAAGTCTGATCGAAACACAAAATCAAAACTCACTGGCAGTTACGATTAATCACCACTAAAATCACTGAAAAAAGTCATTACAGAGGTAAACCAATAGGTTACATTATTTATTTTATTTTAAATTTGTTAACCGGGCAGAGTCCGGCAGAGCAGGTAGCCCGTTTTCAGCAGAGACCCAGGGAGATGAGCGCCATAACAGCAGTACAAAAAGATTACAAAATTTTTTAAAAGATTTACAAACAATATACAACAAGTTCGACAGTTGCCAACAATCACAATTTAAAAAAAGAGGAATGTAAAACAGAAAACAGTACATTTCTTAAGCCTTACTACAGACAGTAATATGAAACTTATTAGATGTATAACTAAAAAACATTGTGGTATTTTTATTTAGAAGTAAGACAAGAAGATAGCAGAATAGAAAACATTTGATCGAAGGCATGAGAAACTAGCCAGAGTATTACAAGAGCATAGCCATTGCTTAGTAAGGTATTCCTTTAGCAGTTTTTTGAAGCTATGACAATCCAGGTTTAAGATGTTCTGGGGTAATAGGTTCCACTGTTTGGATACTTTGAAGGAGAAGAGAGTCACCCAAAGTAATTATGGGACTTTCTAACCTTGAGTATAAGTTTATCTATTTTGATCTAAGGTTCAAAGAGCATTTTATAAACCCTTACCTCTTACGTTGGCCAAAAGAAGGTAAATGTACCTCCACACTCACCTCAAAACTGCACTACTAATCTGACAAACACTAGTCCT
Source organism: Protopterus annectens (assembly GCF_019279795.1). Taxonomy (NCBI): domain Eukaryota; kingdom Metazoa; phylum Chordata; order Ceratodontiformes; family Protopteridae; genus Protopterus; species Protopterus annectens. The sequence continues at coordinate 623,988,284 of NC_056739.1, forward strand.
AATTTCTACAACAACAAATGAATAAACTAAAATCTAATACATCAGCAGCAGACAATAGTCATTCAACATTTATTAAATTAGGAGCAGATTAATAATCTACCCAGTCTCTATATTAATCAATAGATCCTTGCAAGAATCTTATGTTGCAAAAATATGGCAAACATTATATGCCAATACATAAAGAAAGCAAATCCACTGAACTTTCAATAATTGACTTATTGCTATACTCTCCCACCCTCTAATAAATAAAAAGATGCTACAACAAAACTGTTCTGCCTCAACATTGCTTTCAGCCCTATCACAGCATTGAAACTGCCCATTTTTCAGATGTAATAAACCAAAACAGAAATATTGGTAACCCTGTCTTCACCCTATTTCTGGCCCCCTCAAAGACATTTTTTGATACATCTTACCCTCTTCTCCTGAGCAAACTCTTACAACTAGGACTAAGCAGATATGCCACAATGTTTTCCTAGTTACAGCAACAGCCATATTACATTTGTCAAACGGCAGAACTCAATCTACTAACCTGCCACTACAAATAGGAGTGCCACAGGGGTCGATACTAGCATCCCTCTTAACATATTCATAAATGACTTGCACAAGGCAGCCAAACATCCAACAATCACACAGTATGCTGAAACCTCATTTCATTTGCTTTGCCCAACACAATCCCAATTCCAAACAGTTACCCAAGAATCCTCCTCCTCTGTCTAGAGCCGACTAGTATAATCCGAACTACTCTTTGAAACCCAAAAAACAAACAAAATTAATTACCTCTAGTAACCTCCCACCAAATAGCACTGCAATAAAAATACTCTCTCAACTAACATCACCAAAATAAAACAAGTCGTCCATATCAAACATAGATGACATGCTTTAAAGTCATGTTAACTCAACCTGGTGGATTTTGTTAAAGTCTACAAAGCAATGGAAAAGGCAAAAATGGTACAAACTTCATACCAGCTTTTAAAACAATTTCCCAACTCAGGAACAGTAGAAAACTGAATATGCTGGATTGCCAACTGGTTCATAGATAGGATGCAAGAAATCAAAATAGAGGAAGCTACCTCCACAAACAGAACAGTCACCAGTGGAGTTCCCCTAGGGTTCTGTGCTGGGGCCCTCTCCAGTTTGGCATCTACTTCTCTGAGCTAAAAGCCAACACCAAAGGGCCGTGGATGACTAAGTCTGCAGATAACTGCAAGCTAGGAGCACTAAAATGAATCCCCGAATGACCTAATTAGTTTGCAGGAAGGTTGGTCTCAAATAAATAACTGGTGACAAAATCATGGACTGAAACTAAATTCCAAAAAATACATTACTGTATCCAGTGAGAAGCCATCTACCCCAAAGGAACTACCAGATTAACAATACACTGCACTGAGTTGATGCAGTTGTTTTGGTTTGAGAACTATGTAGACAGTGACCTAACCTTTGACCAACATGTGTCCATTACTGCAAGAAAGATCTTTTATATTGAACAACTTAAAATAAAGGTATTATGTCTAGATCCAAGGATGTCACTGAATAAAATGCTTCCTTTGACATATCTCTGTCCAGACACATGCAACTGGAATGCCTACAGAGATCTAAAAGGATGAAAGGCTAAACAACATGTCCTACATAGATTGATTCAAAGCCCTGTCACTATACTCTGTATCCTACAGACTAAGAGGTGACCTATATCTGGTATACAAGCCATCCCCCTTACCCACTACTGACGGATTTACTGCACATTAGGAAGTCAGATGGCATCAGAAATACTCTGCCTAGGGATCTAAACCTAAAACTCACTGCAACATCAACAGAATAGTTTGGAGAGGCAAATATATTTCGCAGAGGATACCACTGATCTGGAACAGTCTCCCCATCAACGTAACAGAAAGTTCATCCCTGTCCATATTTAAGGGCAACTTGGATCTATGGATGGGAACAAAAATAAATCATAGGACTGCCTCCTGGACTACTAATGGACAGAGGCAGTTCCTAAATGCTTTATTTCATGTATGGGATCCCTCTAATTATCTATAGTATGAGCCTACTTATTCTCATTAGGGGTAATTTAGGGGTAATTTACAATTATCAACCATGGGATGGTCAAGCCCAATCTATAACCAAATGTGATGGGTTATTTTGAGCACAAAAAGGGAAATTGGCTAGGCTTAAAATGACCTGGAAGGGCAACTAGCCTAGTTCTTACATATGAACCTATACATGTGACCAACACATCAATGCTGTTGCCTAAAACACTAAAAATTGGGTCACATTAAGGAGGTAACTGCAATGTTCCTCTTACTTCCAAGCCTGTGCATACCTCTATAATTTTCACTAATCTTCAAAACTATACTAAAGAATAAGCTTGAACAGTGTTATAATAAATTAATTTGCATTCAATCCAAACCAAAACCGTAACAACATTCCCCTGCACAACCTGAACTGTATAGAACTACCACAGTACACATTATATATATCTATATATTTATTTTACACATTTGTTTACTGGGAAAGTCCGACTGGGACAGAGCTCATTTTCAGTGGAGGCCTAGAGAGTAATGCTCCAGGAACCTTGAGTCAAAGAACTAGCACCTAATAAAAGCTTACAGAAGAACTCCTTGTACTCAGTATTTATAACTGAACCAGAACAAAATTCTCTTCACGGTCATAGAAATAAACATCCTCATTGCTTTTAAAACTAAAATCAAACATCTAAATCATACTAGAATCTATACATATTCTGAATTTCTACAGTAATTTTTTATACAACACTTGGAGAGGTGTGGAGCTGTAACTAGTTTTTCATCAAAAAAAGAGAGAATTCAATTATTTTAATTATTTCAATTCCGCTTAAATATTTAAGTCAGACTTGGTGACCTGTGTGGTGATGCAACTTTGTACTTTGCTGCTCTGTTCCATCTGATTGCATTTTTTATTTTGTTCTGGGACCAGAGTCTTCCATTTTAATTAGCAGTTGTAGGAAGATTGTGTTTCTGCATTACTCTGCAATTCTATTTCCACAAGTAGAATTACTTGTAAAAGCTAGCCATTTGTATTTTAAACCCTGCTAGACCACACTCTTGCAGTTTAATTCAGTTGTGGCAGAACTGTGTACTCCTGTGATATTTTGAAGCCTTGGTCATTTATTACTGCATTTTTTCCACAAACAGTGTTACTTGTACATTTCTGCATAGTTCAGTGCCTTAAACTATGGGAGAAGTTTAAAAGGAAAAGAATTGTTCCTGCTCCAGTTTGCACTTTAGTGCTTTAACATTCTGCTCATTATTTACCTGCTTGCATCCTGTGCCTACACACCCCCAACTAACACATTAAGCTGAAGTTTCTTAAATACCTTCAATATTGCATTTGAATGGATGCCTCTAGCTAACCTGGCTGTTCCTTGAAATTCTTTCTAAACCCTCCCACTGTTGCTGTTTTATAAGGCTAGGTTTCTGCTCTCCATCACTTATGATCTGATTTCCAAAATCCCTCCTCTCTTTTATTGATATAGACTGTTGTATAAGCTACTGATGTACCCTTCCCACCCACTGTTTTTCATAGATTCACGATAAGTACCAACCCAGCAAACTACTGTAAACTTCCTTTATTACATACTGTCTCCTGCTCATTTTCCTGGAGTTTAGCAAAGCTTGTACATTCCTAGCCTGCATTCCAGAAGTGTTTTACTTGTATCCAGTGCCATCCAGGCAAATTTAATTTAGTCTGAACGATTGCAGTTTCCTCTCTTTTGTGTGTATTTCTCTAATTTTATTTTTTAAATGCTTTTCCATCACTGTTACTTAAGATAGTCTTGAAACTACCTTCAGTAATGCATTTCCAGCTAGCTGTTTAAGTCGTTTGTGGTAGCACTGCACTTGGGGTCATCTTCTACTGCTTTTACATTAGGAAGACTGCATTTATTCATCATGTGGCAGTGCAGAAAAGGAAGTCCTTTTACTGGCCTGAGAGCTCATTACTTAGTCTTCTGTTTTTTTCTGAGCTGCTGTAAATTTTTGCAGTTTGCATGGGTTAGGAGTACCCTGGAGAGTATCAAACACCTAGAAAGCAAATGTTCCCTTCAGAATGGTCCATAAAACTGTAAACTGTAAAGCAGCAATATAGCACAAGAACCTTGCGCATGGACAACAGCAGCTAGTTGAGCTTCAAGTAGCACACTTTCGCAGTACTGTGTAAACATTAAAGTTAGCAAAATTTAGTCCTGTTTAGCACCATCTGCCACAAAAGTGCACTTATTAGTCTTAACTAATAAGCACCCTTAATAGCCTTCTAACCCAATGCACTACCTCCTTATAGCTCACAAATCAAAGGACTGGATAGTATGGATATGCAATTTCCTAACTCCTCTGAAGTTAGCTCAATGGATACACTGAGGATGAACAATGTTTACCAACAACCACTTAATCCTTAAAGAAGCATACAGCATGAGAGAGGTGTACTTACACAATGACACAGGATGCTAATCTTTCACCTACAAGTGTACATCAAGTTGTCAAAACCACACAAACTTCCACCTCACATATCAAGCAATACACATACAGACTAACATATGCTTAGGCACTTAAAAGAAATTTTTCTTAACAGCAAAGATCACCTAGACCATCTGCTATCAATGTCACTCTCAGCTGAGCCCCAAACGCTAAGCTCCTAAGGCAAGGGAACACTTCCCAGTACTCTCGTCATCAGGGACTTCATAAAAATACACTGATGCCCCTTCTAACTAGTTTGACCAAGGTGAAGATAACTGTTAAGTTGTTGAGCTGAAGCCAGGATTGCCCAAATCATGCATGCACCTAAGGCATTACACTACAGGTACCAGTATGATGTCATCATAGCGCATGTAGGTACATATGACCGGAGCTGTACCTCCCTGGACTATAAGAAAAGACAAAGAGCTTTCAGAGTGTGCGTCTCAGGCTGGTATGAGCCTGGTACTGAGCAGCACATTACCATCACCACAATATGAACAAAAATGGTTGATTCAACAACTGGCTGTCCTTCTGGTGTCATTTTGTGAGGATCCAATATTTGTCAGCTTGGGAGAACATAGTCAACAGACCACATTGCTTTGTCAAGGATGGTCTGCAACTTTCCCCTTTACACTTTCAAATACTTTATCCACCTCCATAGTGCCTTTTTAGGCAATGCTAAATTGACAAACCTACTGACATAGCAAAATCAACTTAACTGAACCTTAAGGTATTCTTGCTCAATGCCAGGAGCCTACATAAATTACACTCCCTCCAAGCCCTCCAACAACTGAGCATATATTCACATCTATGCAGTAATTTAGACATGGGTTAAAGTGGCAGAGAGTACCCCAGTAGTGCAAGGTTTCAGTGCCATCCACACTGTTTGAAAAGTAGCAACACAGAAAAAGGCTAAAGGACAAGGTGTCTCAATATACATCAAGCATACCTCTAGGGTGGTCATACAGGATGATATGCTGGAGTTTCTCCACAAGCAGATCACCACAGACAAAATCTTGTAGCGTATCCTAGCCGGCTATAGGTCACCCACATTGTTCCAAGGAGTTCACAGTGCATATCTGGACCTACTGGAATCACTTACCATCTGACCTAACACCCTATTCACGTGAGACTAATTACCCCTGTATAGGCTAGGAATACTAAACAACCTCAAATATACAAGCACACAGATTCCCAGTCTTTCTAAATGCAAACACCCTTGATGAAATGGTGAGTACACTCACTAGAGGCTACAACATACTGGACCTCATTGCTCACAAATATAGGAAAACATTGCTCCTCGCACCACCAATGTCTTTCTTGTCCTCCCCTGGTAAAGTCTGACCATAAAGTGGTCTACTTTGAAATTAACTCTGTAATCCCATTAAAACCAGTAACAGTTAGTAACTATTCCAAGGCAAATTGCCTTTTATTAAGTGATGGTTTGTCAAAATTCAATGTCCCTCAAAATGCAAAGAACGCAGCAGCCTATGCTGAATTGCTCTCAAAAACTCAATACAACCATGTCAGTGGCTGAATAGAGGTTGCTGTACTAAGCAGAAGCAAGCCCAGGACTAGACCCAGAAGCAAATTGCCCTGGTGGCATCCCAAATTAAACAGGATATGCAACAAAAGGAAAAATATGGCAACAATCAGGAAGGGTAATTCACATAAAGATAAAAATTCTCTCAAAGTAAACAGGCAACTAAGAGGGCTAATTAGGTCAAGCAAAGCCAACTTTGAAGTTAAAAAGTACAGTTGTGTACACTTACCATAAATGTAGATGTTCGAGTGTATTCACTGTTGCAATCATTACATTTGGGTAATCTGCTGGCAGAATGCCCTCAGTCGGCCTGAATTCCAAAGTCTTGGGTCCTGCATCGGTTGCTGTCTTCTCTTCCATGACGTCAGGTCATAAGGGGTATAAAACATGCAGCCGACGCCATTTTCTTTAGTTTTTCTTTCCCCCGATGTCAGGTGCCCCCAAAAAGGTAGCAATATTATATATATATATATATATCCAAATACATGCATCAATATAAACTTTACCTTCATCTACAAGCAAATACACCACATAGGTTGTAGAAGATCGTGAAGGAAAGATAAACTTCAGGATGACAGGGGGACGGCGGGAGGGTAACCTGGACTGCAACAGTGAATACACTCGAACATCTACATTTATGGTAAATGTACACAACGGTACTATGTTCTTTGTGTTTCACTGTTGCAGTCATTACATTTGGGTAGAATCCCAAAGCTATGGTTGGAGGCTGGAGCTAAACAGCATTAGGTGCGGCTATAAGGCCCTGCAGCACTGCAGTGGCAAAGCCTGCCCTGGACTTAGAGTAGAGAGGCAAATGGTAATGCTTTGTAAAGGTGTGAACAGAACTCCAAGTAGCAGCCCCTAGAATGTCTTTGGTTGGTACTCCTCTGAGAAAGGCTGCTGAAGTAGCTGCAGCTCTGGTGGAATGAGACCTAATGCCCTTGGACACAGGTTTACCATGGTGTAAGTAGCAGAAACGGATGCAGTGGCTTATCCACTTTGAAATTGTCTGCTTTGAAATAGCCTTTCCTTATGATCCTGCAGCATACGACACTAGTAATTGCTCAGTTTTTCTTAGAGCTTTAGTCCTGCTCAAGTAGAATCTTAGCTGTCTCTGAACATCCAAGGAATGTAGAATTCCCTCCCCTTTGTTCTGCAGATTTGAATAAAAAGTTGGCAGATGAACTGTTTGGTTAAGAGCCACACTGGAAACCACCTTAGGCATAAAAGTAGGATTCGTCTTCAGAGACACCCTGTCCGGGTAAAATATGATAAAAGGCTCTACAGCCATGATGGCCTGTAGCTCTGAAACTCTTCTTGCTGAAGTAATAGCTAGTAGCAGATCTGTCTTCCATGATAAGAACTTTATATCAGCGATAGCAGCTGGTTCAAATGGAGGCAGGGTGAGTTTTTCCAACACATAATTGAGGTCCCATGCAGGTAATGGTGATCTTCTAGGGGGCCTTACATTTTTGGCTCCTCTAAGATACCACTTTAGTAAAGGATGAGAAAACATTGGTGGCTATGTGTTGTAATAAGCCAAAATGGCGGAGGCATGGATTTTGATTGATGAGAAAGATAGACCTTTGTCAGGCATCTCAGTTAAGTATTGTAATATCCGAGGAATATTTGGTTCTGCTTTATCAGTTCCTTGTGCTCGATTCCAAGCACAGAATCTCTTCCATTTGTCAGCGTAAGATTTTCTAGTACTAGGCCTTCTGGCTTTCAAACTGACATCCATCACAGCTTTACTGAGAGGTGTTGTTTGTATGAATACCTGATTAGCCATGCTGCCAGGTTTAGAGTCTGTAGTTGACTGTGCAGGATCTGCTTGTTTCGCTGGGGACACTAGTTGTGGTGTTTGAGGCAAGGTCCAAGCTGGGTACTGACACAAGTTCCTTAGGACTGGGTACCAGTATTGGCGGGGCCAGTCTGGGGCAATTAATATCATCTTTGGCTTCGCTTGTCTGATTTAGGAGGACCTTGGGTAGAAGAGGCAGAGGAGGAAAGGAGTAAACTGTTTTTCCAACAGAAGAATAGGGTGCCCACTTTCCATGCTTGTCTGTGATAAGTCCTTGTGCAGAATCTTTTCAGCTGATAATTTTGAGGAGAGGCAAAAAGATCTATGTCTGGGCTCCCCCATTTCTCTGTTATCATGCTGAAGACTTGTGGATTTAGTTTCCACTCGTGAAGATCCATAAGGTTTCTGCTTAAATCGTCTGCCAGAGTGTTTTGTTTTCCTGGCAGGAATTGAGCTTGAAGATGTATTTGGTAGGTCAAAGCTGTGTCCCACAGTGCCATGGCTAATCTGCAAAGGGGATAAGAGTGTGTGCCCCCTTGCTTGTTTATATACCACATGACTGTGGTGTGTTGTCCGTCTTTATCAGTAGTTGTCCTGGATGAAGCAAGTCCTTGAAGGCTGTTAGGGCATTTTGAACAGCTAGCATCTCTTTCTAGTTGATATGTAGATGCATTTGTTTTGGTGCCCATATGCCCTGAATGCATCTTCCTGTCATGTGGGCCCCCCAGGCATAATCTGATGAGTCTGTTAAGGTTTAGCTGGCAGGGGGTAGAGTGAAGGGCCGTCCCATATTTTGGGGACAGGCCTTTGCCCACCATAGAAACTCCTGTTGTAGGCAGGGAATGAGAGGAAAAACTGTTTCCAGACTGTGTGAATGTTGACTCCATAAACTTTTTAGGTACCATTGAAGTTTCCTCATATGCAGTCTTGCACATGGAATTAGTAGGATGCAGGATGCCATGAAGCCCAGAGCCTGCAGAATTTGTCTTGCAGAAGACTGGGTTTTTGTTGCCATCAGTTTGAAGTAGTCAGTTGCCTTTGTTCGTCTGGCGTAAGGTAGCCATCTGGGCAGATGTATTCAAGCTTGCACCCAGGAATGTTATCTTTTGAGAGAGAACCAGTTGTGATTTTGTTTCGTTTAGTGTACCCTATGCATGTTAGAAGCCTTTTCACAAATGCCAGGTGTCGAAGAAGAATGTCCTTGTTCTCTGCTTGAATGAGACAGTCGTTCAAGTAAGGATATATTTGTATACTTCTTTGTCTGCAAAATGCAATTACTGGTGCCAGGCACTTTGTAAAGATCCTGGGCGCAGTAGACAAGCCAAAGGGCAGTGCAGAAAATTGGTAATGCATAAAGCCAGCCTTGAATCTGAGGTATCTTCTGCACGATTGTTTTATTGGGACATGCAGGTATGCCTCTTTTAGGTCTAATGTCACCAGCCAAGCATTCTTGCCCAGCATAGGCAGAAGCTGCTACAAAGTCAGCATTTTGAATTTTGGAATGTCCAGGTATGTGTTCAAAATTGATAAATCCAGTATTGGTCGCCAGGCCTTTTCCTTTCTGGGTACCAAGAACAGTAGAGTAAAAACCTTGCCCTTTTTCCTGTTCTGGTACTGGTTGAATGGCCTCCATATCCATGAGGGACGTAACCTGTTTTTGTGCCTCTGCCCATTGATTTTTGGGCAGATCTAGCCAACCGTTTGCAATTGGCAGTGTGTGGAAATGGAATCTGTATCCCTGTGATGTTTAGTTTAGTACCCACTTGTCCTGGGTTATTAACTGCCAATTTTGAGCAAAAAGTACTAATTTTCCCCCCAAGGGTGCTGTCAAAAGTAAGTGCTTGGTGTAGGCAGAGGGAAGTCATTGGGACTGTTTTCTGTAGGTTTGCACTTTATCTCCCCCTGACTTGGAGGTAGATGCACCCCATTGCTTTGACCTGTATGAATCTTGCGCCTGGTATCTGGAACCCTTTGGGCATCTGGATTTGCCCCCTTGAGCTCTGTCTGATACAGGAAACAACCAATTTTTTTGTAGGCCAGTGCCTACTTAATCTTGGTGGCTGCACTTGTAAGAAGTCTTTAACAGTTTGCATAGACTTAGCTTTGTCTTCCAAAACTTCTTCTGCCTTAATACCAAATGAAGAATCATGCTGTAAAGTTGCATCTAGCAATTTAGCTTTAACATGATCAGGCAAATTTTGTTCCTTTAACCAGGCATGCCTCCTCATCACAAATCCAGTAACTGCGGCCCTGCAGGAGGCCTCTAAGGAATCAAAACCACATTGCAAAGTATGCTTTCCAACTTGTTCAGCTGCATGCAATAAATTCTCTAATTCTTTCTTTTCTGCACATTCTGAAATCATCATTTTCTGTTTCAGCAATCCCATAACATGTTGTTGGTACTTAAGCATGTGAAATTGACAGTTTAAGGCCCTAAATGCCAAGGTTGCAGATGTATAAACCTTTTTTCCCCATCTGTCTAGTGCCGTTGAATCTCTGTGAGAGGGGGTAGGGTTTTTTGCTGTTGAGGCCTTAACTCCCTTTGGACCCTGCGAAATAGTGTCAGGGTCAGCAGCAGGGTTTCTAAATAATTTATAAGAGTCAGGGACCCTGTAATATCTGTCAGGCTTACTGGGAGCCGGAGGTAAGTAGTCAGGGGTCAAGCTTGACTCCGAAAACACATCACCCACAATGTCTAAAAAAGGGAGAATGGCTAAAGACTTGTGCTGAGGGAAAAGAAGGAAATCCCTGAGCCTCTTTTTTGATTCTGAGAAGTCTTGACTTTCCCAGTGAAAATACTCCCACAAAGTATGCAAGGTTTCCCAAATGAACAATCCTCTGGAGGAGATGCAGATAGAATAGACTCCTCAGCATCAGAATCCTCATAGGGAGGTATAGATAATCCCTGATCAGAAGAAACAGAAACCTGATCTAAAGATTCATCATCAGTGTCTTGCCTAGGCCTCTTATCTGGAGGGGGATGGGTACCCCTGATCAAGGTAGAGAGGTCTTCAGCCATTTTGATCATGTGTTTTTTAGGCATACAGGCCTGTGCACGTGGCTCAGGCGTCATTTTTTTAGTTTTAGAAGTTGTCTTTGCCTTTGTTTTTGCAGCTTTCGTCGGTTTGATATATAAATGTTGAGGTCTGAATACACCCTCAGAAGCCGGTGCCTGCTCAGCGACTCCAGACCCATCCGAGGGAGAGACATCCGTCAGCTAAATACCTTGATTACCTTGCAGCATGCCAGACTCCACATGGGTGTAGGTAGAGGCCTGCGACTCAAAGGTAGCAGGTATCAGGGGCTGCGAAAGCACCTCACTGAGTACCGGCGAACCGGCGACTGGCTTAGGAGAAGCTTCGTCATCAGTTTTGGATCTCGACTGCCTTTCTCTGTCCTTTTCTTTGCATTTTTTTATGTACTCCGGTAGTCTGACTGCTATCCGACGACATTTCTGGGTAGTTAAATCTGTTTCCAAAACACTTTGATGCAAAAATATACCGATGCTTAATGTGTTGGTTAAATCTAGCACAAAACCGACAGCCAAGCAAGTTGTGATCAGGGCCTAGGAAAGGAATACAGTACAAATGGAAATTCTTATGAGGTATTTGCTTCCCACAAGTAATACAATTATTAACTTTTTCTGACATCGGTAAAAAGCAAGAAAAAAAGCTTCCCCAACGGGGTACTTAGCTTTAGTGAAGACTTCGGTTCTGAAACTCAAACTCTAATATTTCAGTAGTCGGCCGACCGGCACTTGCGAAATGCTTCTGCTTAGAGCACCGTGCGGCAAGAAAGACTGAAGAAAATGCCGTCAGCTGCATGTTTTATACCCCTGATGGCCTGACGTCATGGAAGAGAAGACAACAACCGACGCAGGACCCAAGACTTTGGAATTCAGGCCGACTGAGGGCAACCTGCCAGCAGATTACCCAAATATAATGACTGCAACAGTGAAACACGAAGAACATCAGCCTCCCAGGTGTGAAAGATAAACATAAGGACTTCTACAGCTATATCAACTATGTCAGAAACGAGCAGTAAATAATGATGCGCTAAACCGGTGGTTAATGGTGCTACATTCAGTGAGCCTGGGGATATAGCGAGCCTGTCAGTGGAAAATTCACTGTCAACTTTACCTCTTTTTCATCTCCAACCACCCCCCTGAAAACACCCTCAAACATAGCCCTTCCAACTATAACTATTACTAGAGAGTATGCACTGACTTGTACTCACTAAAGCTAAGAACAAGGACACTGATAAATTCCCACAATGCCTCCTGAATAGTCTAAAATATGACTTAGCAGGGCTATTGGAGTCATTGCTTAACTATAGTCTTAAAATAGGCTTTGTGCCACATGAATGGAGGACTGAACACACTGGACGGCAAGCTTCCTTACTGATGGAGAATTCTCCTTCTGTTTTGAGGAAAGGGAAAGAAATAAGGAAAGAAATTGATGAATTGATTCAAGAACAGCTCACTCGTCACTTTGGACATAAAGGAAGGGTCAAGTCCCAAGTTTAACCCTATCCCTAAGTTCTTGCAGTTCAGTAACCCTCTTGGCAGAAGTCAGAGCCAATAACACAGTTTTCCAAGAGCAATGCTTTTGGTAAGAACTGGTGGTTGGCTAAAAAGGTGTCAATATATTTTTTCTAGAACATAACTGAAGTCCTAAGGAAAAGGATACAGTTTCCATAAGGATATATATTTTTTACTTGCTGGCCTTTCAACAACTGACCTAAAATCATGAAGAAAGGTTTGACTCAGACCAGCAGAAATGGTTGACAAATCAACTTTAAACAGTAAGCCCATTCAGAGAAGGGCGACTTGCACAAATAAGAAAAACAACAGGAATACAGACTGCAAAGGGGTCCTGGTTCTTCTTTTTGCATCACAAATAAAACCTCTTCCATTTGGCTACATAAGATTTTCTAGTAGTAGGTTTTCCAGACACCTGTAAAACCTGGAGCACATCCTCAGAAAAAATGGTGCATAACGGTAAATGATAGAGAACTTGCTGTGTGACAGCAAGTCCATCCTCTGGGATAACTTGTGATGACTGCCCTGGCCAGGTGGGAAAAAAGGGAAACTGGTGCTGTCTGGACATAAAGGAAGTCACTAACAAGATTTTTGGCTCGTCTTTCATGACCTTTAGAAGGAATTTTGGCAGTAGAGGAAGTGGTGGGAAAGCATAAAGGTATCCTTTTCCATAAAAAGGACATGGCATCATTCGTTCATGCTGGTAAGATTGGATCCCTGGACCAGAAACTGATCAGTTTCCAGGAAAACAAAAAAAGGTCCATTTGTGGAGTGCCTCACTGAGGAACAATGTCCAAAGACCACCTCTCCATTTAACATCTATTCATGAGGACCTGCCTTAGAAATGCAGAAGGTTTCTGCCATTGTGTTCCTTTCTGAGGGAAATGTAAACTGCATGAAAGAACGAGATTGTGCTGGATTGCAATCTCCCAAGTTATCGAAGCTAGTTTGCAAAGGTAAGACCAGACTGCCCCTTGCTTATTTATGAACCACGTGACAGCAGTATTGTCTGTGGACATTCTGAGGGGACCTGGGGACCAGTGGTAATTCAGAGACTGATAGGCCAGAATCAGGTCCTTCATTTCCTTGATGTTTATACAATCTTTTCTACCCCTACAAGACCAAACATCCCAGATTTTGATATTGTTGGAAAGCCTTCTCCCATGCCATGTCTGAAGCATCTGTGTGCTGATCCTGAACTGGGGAGAAAGCATATTGAGGGAAATCTGGCTTATCCATCAAAGTTCCTCCTTCCTGATGCAAAGTGAACTTTTCCCGGTTAGGGGTTGCCACAGCGGAACTCCGGTCCACTAATGATTGGCAGTAGATTTTCATGAACGTCAAGGTGCCAGCTCGACGTCCAACCTTCAATGAAGACACGCCCATTTACGCATGTCTTTCGAACGCCACCCAACCGCAGGGAAGACATGCAGACTCCACACAGAAAGCACTCCCTGCACTCCAGCCGAGAATAGAACGGGAGAACCTCTTGTTGCAAGGCAACAACGCTACGAGTGAGGTACCACTTCCTCATGTGGAGCCTGGCAAAGGAAATTATACGAACAGTGGATGCCATAAACACTAGGGTTCTCAGATCCCCTCTTGCTGAAGTCACCAGCAAGGAGAGAAGGCTCTGAAAGAACTCTGTCAGAAATAGAACCTTTCCAGCATCCTAAGATCATCTGGTTTTCATACAAGGTTCAAGATAGAGTTTATTTGGTTTAGAGTAAATCCTAGACTGTGAAGATGATTTACACTGAATTCCAGATCCCTCCAAAAGAAACCAGAGGTGAAGCCTGAAGAAGTACGTCATCCAGATAAGGAAATATTTGAATTCCCTGAAGTCTGCAAAAACCTCTTACAGGAATTACACAACTATAATAAAATAATGAAATATATCAGTTTGCTCTAGACTGCTGTGTTAAAGCAGAAATCTGTTAAATAAACTGCAGTTTCACACGGAGAGAGATGTTGATAATAATTAAAAATTTCAACAAATAAACTTTAATGTAAAAGACAAAATCAATAGTAGCAGGAATAAAACCACTTCAAACTGGCCAAGATGAGCACTTTCGGCTTATGCCTTCTTCAGATCTTGTCAAACAAGACGACACACCCAATTTTAAGCAGTGTATCTCCCAATCAGATCTTCTCCTCAGTTTCCTACTCTAACACCGGTTTTAAAGGAACCACACCATTAAGTTTTGGGTTCCTACCTGCCTATAAATCTGCTATCCACCAAGTCTCCAGAGCTTCAGTCTTATTAAATCACCTACCCTAGTATTTACAAGTACCTTTTTCTAGAGCTTAAAAAAAGAACTTGCGACTAGGGTGTCTTTCAATATGATGGGCTAAAGCATTAGTTTGTGTAGCCAATCTAATATCACTAAGACAACATAATATCCTTTCTTTAAATAATCTACTTATTTTCCCAAATTAGAATGCTGGACAACATTCACATCTTGCTAAATAAACTATATTCTTCATAACGCAATCCACATAAGATCTCAATCTATATTCCTGGCCTGTGATTGGATGTATAAAGGAATTACTAGCATCAATATATGGACATGCTTTACATCTTTAACAAAGGAGCATACCCATCCTACATATATATATATTTATTGGAGAGGGATACATCTTTATGACAAAATTCTTTTCAAATTCAGTTTGTTCTTAAACGTAAATCTTATTTCACCTACTATAAGTTTAATATCACTTGTCATTAAAATCTTCCAGTTATTCTTAATAAACTGGCATACTGAAGAGATGTCATTACTATAAGTCAGTAGACATCTGACAGCATCAATCCCATCTCTTTCATTGTCAACAGATCTGTTGTCTTCCCTTCTCTTCAAAAAGGAAGGACTCCCTCTCATTCTCTACTCAGATTCTTTCCATCCTTTGTATACCTCAGTCTTCCTATAGCCACGAGCAAGTAAACACTTTCATCCTTTGTTTCATTATATATGTCTTAGGATCCAAGAAGTCACTAGGCTATTGGCCCTGAGGCCCTTATAAGCCTAGCCAAGAGTTTAGCCCATATTTAGAGAAGTCAGCAACCAAAGCCCATGTCCAGCGGGGACACAGGTGGAATCCCAGGGGTGTATTTTCTGTTTCCCATCCAATTATCCAGGTTGTGCTTAAAAAGGGATAATGAGGTACTCGGCATGATGTGGAGTCTATTCCACAGACAGGGGAAGTCTCTGGGACAGTATCACCAACAAGTCCTATTGATGTCATAAACCAGGCAGAGGTTGAGCATGCAGGTTACTAGAGTGGATTTTGACTTGTGGATATGCAGCAGTCCCATCAAGCCAGGGTCTGAAATTACTTTGTATGCCAGACAGAAGTCACCTCTGAGCAGTCTGTATGAAAATGAGTAGAGTTAAGGGCTTTTAGCCTGTGTAGGATAGATGTTTGAGGCTCTGGGTTCTCCAGGTGAGGAGCCTCTGTGGTCTCTCCAGCTGCTGCTGCTTGGCTTTGCGAGGTACATGTTGAAGGGGGCATTGTACTCAATAACTGGCCTTATAAGGAAAGAATACAGGGATGTTAAGACCTCCCTGGATTAAATACCATTACTTACAAAGTGGGCCATGTAGAAAGCTTTGCGTACAACGAAGCAACATGGTGGTCAAAAGGCAGGTTGCTATCAACCTGGGTGCCTAAATCCCTCAACTGATTGCATGCTTAGGATGTTATTAATGTGATAATATGCGGGGATGTCACTCTCCCAAAACAGGATGATGATGATGATGCATCTGTCGGCATTCAGCTTGAGGCCATGTTTCTGCCACCAGTCATTTGTTTGGGTGAGACCCTCTTGGAGGACATTCACATCACTTGGGGCATTGATGACCACGCCCAGCTTGCGGTTGTCTGCAAACTTGGTCAGCCACTGCCCACTGGCTTTGGCCTGCACCTCAGAGAAGTATATCCTGAATAAGAGAAGCCCCAAAACTGATCCCTGTGGTAAGCTGCTCATTACAGGTGTACTGCTTGAGGTGGCTTCCCTTATTTTGATTAGGTGGGTTCTATCAGTGAGCCAGTTTGCTACCCATCTGGTAACATATGGATTGATGCCTATTTGACACAGTTTATTATGCCTGAGCGGGGAATAGTGTTGAAGGCTTTGGCCAGGTGAAGGTAGGAGATGTGCACCGTCTTCCCCTCGTCCATGGCTTTGGTGACTGTCTCAAAGAAGTCGACCAGATTTAACAGACATGACCACCCCTTGACAAAGCCAAACTGTGTGTGGGGTTTAGTGTTTGGAGGTTGCCAATGTCCCGGTTAATGAGGTCCATGATGATGAGTTCCCTGGCCTTGCAGATCAGTTAGGCTGATGGGTATGTAATTTCCCGGATTGGTAGATGCTCCACCGTTGGGTAAAGGGATGACAGTGGCTGTCCTCCACTCAGCTGGGACAAAGTCGGTACTCAGGCTTTGGTTCCTCTGCATATAACCTATAGCACGGAGAAATAGCCCCTTGGTTATTTGTGTATATACATGTGTGGGATGCATATTTATTCCTATGCAAAATACTGTTTCTACAGCATTCCCTCCTACATAATCTTGCATTAAAAATTTCCTTCTTCATACAACTGGATGGTTACATCAAGAATATTTATCTCCTTGTCAGAACTATGAGCATCAAAACTTAAAAAAGGGGTAATGCAGTCCAAGTATTCGATAAATCAGTGAAGCTCAGTCATGGTGCCATTCCATAAAATAAACACATCATCCACAAATCTACCATAGTAAATAACTTGATCTTTCCACTTGTTAACCTCATTAAACAGGAATTCATCTTCCCACTATGCCATTACCAAGTTCGCATAACTATTTGCGCATGATGTGCCTATGACTTCTCCCTATTTTTGCCAAATATATTCTTTTCCATACATAAAGACATTATTCTGAAGACGGAGCATAGCCTTTGAATGGTTGACCTATCAAAGATCCCATGTCTAACTAGTAACTTTCAAACAGAATCAATCACATTCATCAGGGATCACAGTGAAGAGACTTAACATCTAACGTCACCATAAGAAGATCTTCTTTATTATCCATACTCATTGTACACTCATAACAGTTGCAGAAACTGTGGAGTGTCTATATATACTGTTTTCATAGCTGTCACAGCCTTCTTCAGTTGAGACTCTACATAAATCTAAGTGGGCTCAGTGAGCCATCCTCTTCCAGATACTATAGGATGTAAAGGTGGATCATCCTTGCTCTTATGAGCAATCCACTGATACTAGAGTAATCGGATGTTATACTTTCGGATACTCATATAAATCTTCACTTATCCGTATCATCATATGGAGCTCCAACAAAGTATTATTCACCTTTCTAACAAACCCTTTTAACTCCAATTTGTTCACTCTTAGATAAGTCGTTTGATTATTCAACATCATCTCCATTCTATGCCAAACGCTAATCGGTCTTCAGACGCATATATATACTTCAAGCTGATGCCTTAAAAAGAAGGCAAGGAATATCCAAAAAAATACTTAAAACTTATTTAATAAAACAACAGTATCAAATAAACATAACAAATAGTTCTGGTTAAGTGCTTTCACCCGCTACATTACGGGCTTCTTCAGAACTAAAGTGGCCCTAAAAACCATTACAATTTAAAAACTTTTTGGTGCCAAATACACGGCTAAATTTAAAGTCACAGACACATATCTGACCACTGAACATCATCTTGTCTTAATTGATAATAATAACACCGAAGAACGTATTATAATATACTCAATCACATTAAAATTATTAAAATAATTGAAATACATGAAGTCTCATTGGAAATTTAACTTCAATACATTTTAAGCAGTGGTTTAATAGATATAAAGTCATTTAATCCCGGGGGTGATGTTGCATCTGTGAACAGCTGCCACCACATTTCTTTGTACAATAATAATGTTTTAAAATCACCACCCCTGGGATTTGTGCTGATACCGTCTATTATGGCAAATTTGAAGGAATGACCTTCTCCATATTTTTGAATGTGCCTATACAAGGCATTTTTTCCATCCATTTTCTTGATACAGTATAAATGGTCATAAATTTGTTTATTCAAATGCCTTTCGGTCATACCAATGTAAAAAGCCGTACATGTGCAACAATTAGCAATATATATAACACCCTTTGATTTACAATTCACCTGTTTGAATCTTATAGATGTCCTATTGATATTACTTAATTCTATGCCTTCACCTTCATTTATGGTGTGGCATAAATTGCACATACCACATCTCCTTGTGTGTTTACAACTGGGATTTGAAACCATTAATCCTCTTTCTAAGAATTTTTGGTCCCATTTTATTAACAAATAATGGGCATCTTCCTACTATCTTCGTAACCTCTTCATCGGCCAAAATTATATTCCAATTTGAAGTAAAAATATCTCTGATTTTAAAAGAATTATGCCCGTACTCAATAACACATGCTCTACTGAAATTCATAGATCTCTCTAACTGTTGATTAAAACAGTTGGCTACGTTGACGTTATTAATAACATTAAAACCTAATAATAGGATAGGTATGCGTCTCAAGACTGATTAGCGTTTGGCATAGATATCTCGGACTGTGTTCTGTTGTTCTTGCTATGCCAAACCACTGTTACATTTAATAATCATCTCCATTCTGTCATGATAATCATGAGTTCTCATTACCACTATTGTTCCTCCTTTGTCAGCTGGTCTAATTATGTCTGTCACACCGTAGCTCATGTAAAGCACTCATTTCTGTAGAAGTTGTAAAAACTATGTTTGTTGTTTTTATTTTCTTTACTCCCACGATGCAGGAGAGCTACTTCATTTTCACAGGCTTGTACAAACGTTTTCAAAAATGGGTGTGAATGTGGCATATATACAATAGGTGGTGCTTTGTTAATTCTGCATATTCCCAAACTCATTTTAAGTGAACATTTCTGCCAAAGCATTCAATATCTAAAGTGATTTCACATAGCTTCAATGGACAAGAAGGAATAAATTAAAGTCACACTTACATGCTCTTTAGGTGTCCAATACTTTGGTACCCTGACATTTAAAAGTCTGCATCATTTTCATAATGGTATCCCTGAAAGAAAGTTGTTCTAAACGAGAATCAGGAATGTGAACCTTCCTCCTTGGAAACCACAGCCAGGAGGACGGAATTTGAGAAGAATAAGTTAATGAATCTTCATTAGAATTCTGGTGGTCCTCCTCAGAGGAAGAATCCTATGCCTTTTCAGAAGAGTAGAAGAATGTGAAGAATGTGAATATTCTTGTTGAATAGAATTCAACAGGTATTGTCCTGTCCTCCTGCCCGGTCGCATCTCCCTGCCTAAAGGAAGCCCCCCCCCCCATTCTAACTAATCACCGCGTGGCTCCCAAGACCCAAAAAGCTCCTACCTGGACTCCAACCCAGTGCGAATGCACAGACCAGTGCTCACAACTTTAAATCACAAGTTAATCATTTAAAGTGTTAAGGGAAGCCCCCCCCCATTCTAACTAATCACCGTGTGGCTCCCAAGACCCAAAAAGCTCCTACCTGGACTCCAACCCGGTGCGAATGCACAGACCAGTGCTCACAACTTTGAATCACAAGTTAATCATTTAAAGTGTCAAAGGGAAGCCCCCCCATTCTAACTAATCACCGCGTGGCTCCCAAGACCCAAAAAGCTCCTACCTGGACTCCAACCCGGTGTGAATGCACAGACCAGTGCTCACAACTTTAAATCACAAGTTAATCATTTAAAGTGTTAAAGGGAAGCCCCCCCCATTCTAACTAATCACCGCGTGGCTCCCAAGACCCAAAAAGCTCCTACCTGGACTCCAACCCGGTGCGAATGCACAGACCAGTGCTCACAACTTTAAATCACAAGTTAATCATTTAAAGTGTTAAAGGGTAAAATGATATCCTTGCTATCTCTGTACTAGCCAGGAATTGCGTCCCGTTGGCAGGAACTTGACAGTACCCTTACATTAACTGATAGTACAAACAATATTCCCTGAAAATTGAATCATTTGTATAAGCAAAAGTATAAGCTTAAAACGCTGACTAAAGCACTCACATCCAGTTGCCTCTGAGACCCTGCGAACTCCTGGCAGGCTTATCCTGACGTCAGTGAATTATCATATACCCCATCTGTTTCACCGCCATTTTCTAATAGAATTCAACAGGTACTGTCCTGTCCTCCTGCCCAGTCGCATCTCCCTGCCTAAAGGTACGACATAAACTGCAAAAGTTGTCTTTTCTGGAGTTAACTGTTGCTGTTTTTGTTTTGTGTTTATTTTTGCATCTTACTGCTGCAATATGTACTGACAAGGATATTTCACATTGTGGATAGTGTGCCTGCTTGTTTTGGACTCTTGAAGCATACACAAAGTGATTGCACGAGTTGTTGGCGCTTGTTTGGCGTCTTTTTTGCTGTAGCCTAATAGCGACTTGGTTTGTGCTTGTCTCAGGGACTAGCTTTGTGATTTGAAAAACGTATAATGTCTTGCCTGCATATAGTCACTTTTGAGCTTTACAAACCATAAAACTTTATTGAAGTAATGGGAATCAGCATGTATAAGGTCTAGGGAATGCATAAAAGTGCATCTAGCGTTCTTTCCAACTAAACTTATGTAGCTCTATAAAGTGTTGTCTAACTAAACTTATGCAGCTCTATAAAGCTAGCGTTAGCCTGGAAATAAGCTACAGTATGATAGATTGACTGGTGCATCTCTACACTAACTACGCACTACAGGCTTAAATATCAACACTGTACAGATTTACTGGTGACTGAACTCTGCATTGTTCATACTCTGTTTTATACTGATTACCCTATGCTATAGATTCAATGGCGACTGAACTGTTTATTGTATATACTACTGCTTTATACTAACTATCCTATATGCTGAGTTCTTGCCTTAATATTGAGTGTGCTTAATACAGTATCCACTATGCTTCAACATGGCAATCACTGCGACTCTAATAAACTGTCTCTCTCCCTTATTACATCATAGGAAGCCCCCCATTCTAACTAATCACCGCGTGGCTCCCAAGACCCAAAAAGCTCCTACCTGGACTCCAACCCGGTGCGAATGCACAGAGCAGTGCTCACAACTTTAAATCACAAGTTAATCATTTAAAGTGTTAAAGGGTAAAATGATATCCTTGCTATCTCTGTACTAGCAAGGAATTGCGTCCCGTTGGCAGGAACTTGACAGTACCCTTACATTAACTGATAGTACAAACAATAGTCCCTGAAAATTGAATCATTTGTATAAGCAAAAGTATAAGCTTAAAACGCTGACTAAAGCACTCACATCCAGTTGCCTTTGAGACCCTGCAAACTTCCTGGCGGTGTATTCCCTGCTTCACTCTCGCTTCGCTCGGGCTTCGCTCCGCTCGTCACCCTGCCCCCATATCTCACCCGCCCCCACTACCTCTACATTTAGAAGGTTAGCCAGCCCCTCCCACCTTCCCCCTGGCAATTCCAACCGCCCCTCAATTTACTACTACTCCTCCCACACTCCACGCCTTTCTCCATTACTAAGTAAAATCTACAGTCCCCCCCCCACTACCCTTTCTCTTTTTTATACCATGGGCAAAATCACATATACTATCACGCCTCTTATAATAATACTCCTTATTGCTTATTTCTCAACAAGATATGAAAACCAACATCTGTTAGGAATCCCCTTCCCCAAGGGCTACACTAACACCCACCCAAATCTTTCCTCAAATCCTATCCCACCTTCCCTCTACCATGACAAAACACTATCCTCCAAAATAGTGCATCTCTCCCTCCGTCACCCTAAGATACCGAATAATAATGCTGATCTTAAACTACTATACAAACTACAAAGATTCTTAGACCGCTTGAAACGTCGCATCACCATAGATGGTGATATCCACCCCAACCCAGGTCCCTCCACTGTCTCTGACTCTATCCCCTCTAAGCTAGCCCGAAATTCTACAGATTCCCTACTCATACTCCATCTTAACCAAAGAAGCATAAACAACAAGGTTCACAACCTGCCTGCTATATTAGCTACTCATTCCCCTGACATCATGTGCCTATCTGAAACATGGCTAAAACCTTCCACTAAGGACTAAGAGATTCTCCCACCTGGGTACAATATCCTCAGGATTGATCGGATAAATAAAAAGGGCGGGGGTATAGCTGTTATGTTTAGGAATACTCTGAATATCATAATGAATCCATTACAACCTCCTAAAGTCTCTAATATAGAACTTATTGCCCTAAAGATATGCCTAAACACCAAATAATGCATCAACCTTATAGTTATTTACATCCCACCAGGGAAGAACACAGAAAACTTGGAGCAAACCCTCTGCTGGTTAGCCACCAATTACCCTCAAGAAACCATAGTACTTGGAGACGTTAACATAGACTGGTCTCACTGCTGCGCCCATACAACTCCACATCCTATTAACCTACATGGTTTCTCCCAAAATATTTTATCCCCAACTAGAATTGGCAATGCTAAACAAAAAGAGAGCACCATTGATTGGATTCTTACCAATAAGGACTCAAATAATTATACCACTGGGACCCTCCACAATGACCTCAGTGACCATCTTATTACCTATACTATTAAACATAAATGCCCACCTACCAACCCCCCCCCTTATATAGACTAGTCAGAAACAAAAAGAAATTTAACCCACAACTATTCCTTGCAAAACTTAAGTCCTGTAACTGGTCCATCCTAAAAACTCTACCCCTCTATGAGAGCGTTTCCTACTTTAATGACACATTCCTTAACATACTTGACTCTCATGCCCCAAATCGACAAATCAGATCCAAGGTACGGATAGCACCTTGGCTAACTAGAGAAACCAAAGCCAAAATTAAACTCCGTGACCAGGCCTGGGATAAATGGAGAGCCACTAAAACCCCCCTAGATCGCATTAAATTCTAACAGCTTAGAAACATTACTAAAACAGCCATTACCCAGGACAAAAAACAGTACTTCTGCCACCACCAGAATAAACACCAGAACAACCCTAAGAAGTTTTGGGCTGGATTTAATAACCTCCTCCACCCAGGTAAATCTACTATCCTCACCCCTGAGAAACTCATTGGGAAGGACCCGGAAGAAATAGCCAACACCTTCAACTCTTTTTTTATCGAGACCATCCAGTCCCTAGCCAATCAGCTAACTACTACGTCCTCACCCTCCACTCATACTCATGACTCTGCTCCCCCCTCCTTTAACTTAGAACCAGTACCTACCCTCCTATATTCTTACCCTTTTAAAAAAACTTAAACCAACCACCCTAGTGGCAGATCACCTCCCAGCGGAATACTTACAAATCGCGTCCGACGCAATCGCCTATCCCATATCAATCCTGATCAACAGAATTATAACTGAAGCTACCATTCCCTCTATTTGGAAGATTTCATACATCATCCCTCTTCATAAAGGAGGTACCTCCACTGAAACATCCAACTATAGACCAATAGCAATACTGTCTCCAATAGCTAAAATTATGGAAAGATGTGTTAACAAACAACTCCTACACTACCTAACCCTTAATAGCCTCTTGTCTAATTCCCAGCACGGCTTTCGCCCCTACCACAGTACAACCACTGCCCTCCTCTTTTGTTGACTCCGTCAATAATAACCGTAATAATAAACTAATATCCTCCGCCCTCTTTCTTGATCTATCGAAAGCCTTCGATATGGTTAATCACCAGCTTCTACTCAATACCCTGGAAAGCCTACATCTGGACAACCTAGCCCTAAGCTGGTTCCATGCTTACCTCTCTGGTAGGCAACAAGCTGTCCAGTGGCAAAACAGACTATCTGACCTGCTCCCTAATACCATTGGTGTTCCTCAGGGCTCTATACTTGGTCCCCTTCTTTTTTCCATCTTCATAAATGATCTTCACCAAGTCATCCCTAAAGCCACCTGCATTCAATATGCAGATGACTTCACCCTGATCTGTTCGGACGTCTCTCTCTCGAAACTCCAAACAACTACTCAACACTGTTTTACTATAGTCGAAAAATGGTTCTCCGACTTGAAACTCATACTCAATCCAACAAAAACCAAACTGCTTCTATTTTTCCCCTCCGTATCCACACCCATAGGAAAAGAACTTCCAATCCCTAACAATATGACCTTCCATGTGGAATCCATCAATGGCACCACCATAGTCCCTGTCTCCAGCACCAAACTATTAGGTGTTACTATTGACCATAAGCTTAAATTTGACATACACATTAACCAAACCATTAAATCTGTAAACAAGAAACTTGGCTCCATGTACAGAATAAAGAACTTTTTAACCCCTATTGCCAAACTAACCATTGCTCGCACTCATCTCCTCTCCACACTCTTGTACGCCTCCCCAGTACTCTCCTTCCTCAACAAACGTGAACTTAACATGCTCTCTCTTGCCTATAATCACATTGCTAGATTTATAACAGGAGCACCTTATCATACTCACCATTGCCTCAACCTAAAGAAGCTTGGCTGGTTGGAATTGCCCAATCTTCTCAAACTTAACCAACTCACTGAAGCCTTTAAAATAATCACCCAACCGGATAGAACTCCCTCACTGACCAGAATACTGACCTGCTACTCCAACCTAAACTGCCTTCGATCTTCAAATAGTGTTCAGATACTTACCAATAAATCTAAGAACTCGGGTGGTGATGCTCTCTACACCAACTCCATTGGTAAGCCTTGGAATTCCCTCCCAAACCACCTAAGACTTATGACCTCGCTTAATCAATTCAAAAATAATCTCAAAGAATTCCTTAAGTCACACTGGCTATGCCCCTGTTCTGAACCAGACAAACCTAAAGATCTCATATCGCCCGAGTCTCACCCTTTCTCAGAGATTATAATCTCCATCTCTCGGCTTCTCAACATAACCATGTAATCCTTGTTTTAGACTATCTTCACATCATGTGAATGTCATACATTCAGTATGTATAACCTGTTGTTTTCTTTTATGTTTATGTTAATCCTATTTTTATGTATGTAAATGTACCATACCATGTCTTCACATTATCTTGGAGCTTTTCTCCCCGGGCCTCTACTGAAAAAGGACATGTATCCAGCTAGACTAAGCCCGGTCAACAAATGTAAAATAAATAAATAAAATAAATGTGGAGCCAGAAGTAGAGAGCCATTTCTGTAGCAGTGGCAGTTGATGCATAAGTTAAGAGAATGTGAGAGAGAGGCAAAAGTTTTAATCCTGTGATGTGTACACTTTGAGGTTGGGGCTGACATAATGGCTAAATTGTTTACATCAAAGACACAAGGTCTACGGCTTGACTTTCACTTTAAGATGCATGGTTATTCTTAAAAAGGTCCGCTAGGGTCATTAGCTTAGTAATCACCTATGAACAGCATAATTGCTTTGAAGAGCTTTTGAGTAAAACCTTATTCTTTTTGAGATCTCTCACCAACTGGGCAGGAGAAGAATGCTTAGTTTTCTGCCTTTTCTTTGTAGGAATGTCTGCTTGTGCAAACCTTAGCATATCAGAGCCCTGATGAACTTCAATTAAGGAACCTGGTGCGTCCTCTCTGAAATGGATATGAGGGATGCTCCTCAGTTCCTCAGAAATTAACAGCCTTTTCCCCCCCTTCTCATCTGTAACAAATGCTGCATCAGCCCTAGTGGATGTGTGAATGGCCTGCCCCATATTGGCCTCCAATGGATTTGTGATAGCAAGGGTCAGCATAGGAAATGGACAGCATGAGATCTCATAATAGGATGTAGAGACCACCTCTGGTAAGGGTTGGACTGCTGTAGTCTTTGGTTTAAGTTTCTGGATTTCTTATGAAGTGACTGGACATCACAGTGGGAAGACTCAGCCTTATGCAAGTTGCTTGAGTCTTTGGTTCTCCAAGTAAACAGATAAAGAACAGAGATGGCTGCAACGGGTCTTATGGCTGAAATGCTGAGACTGCACACCTCCTATGGTTCTGTTCATCACCAAGACAAAACAAACACTTGTTGTGATTTATTTTATTTGACATTTGTTTACCGGGAAATTCTGACTGGACACGTGCCCTTTTTCAGCAGAGGCCTGGGGAGAAAAACTCCACATTGAACATACAGAAATAACTAACTCAGTAGTATACATGGTACAAGTGAACTACAAGCTAGGCAAGTTAGATAATATACGATATGTTTAAACAACTGCTAGGAAATTACAAAATTAAACAGTTAAGTATAATGAACACTGCAACATCATATCTTGTTAAAGTTCCACGTCTTCTTTTCAATTAGGCTGCAAAGACGAGTCAAAAATATTTCCACACAGCAACAGTTTTGTAGTGCTAAGAATTGTTAGTATGCATTGAGACATATGTAGTTAGTACATAGAGAGGGAGGTAATGTAGTCAGAATTTCTTATGCAATACACAAAGAAGGTTCAGAGGTTCATAGGTGAGTACTAGGCTAATGGCCCTGGAGCCTTTACAAGCCTAGCCCATAGGATTATCTGACATCGTGCCACTCTACCTTGGTTCCCAGTGCCTCTGTAGAGTAGCGCCACTGGAGTGATCCCCAGGGTGAATTTCTATTTCCGATCTACTCAAGATTCCTCTTGAAGAGGGCCAGTGAGGCACTCCGCTTGACATGTATGGGAAGTCTATTCCATAGCATGGGCAGTCTCTGGGTTATGAAACTGCCCCTCCAGCATGTTCTGTTGATTGTGGTAATAAGGTTGAGGTCTCTGGAGCATGTGATTGGGATTTCTTTAGATGCAGCATTTCTAAAAGAGCTAGGTCAGACATAGCTTTGTAAGTCAAGCAGAGATCGCCTCTAAGTAGGCGATATGAGACGGAGAATAGTTGGAAGTTTTTTGTGACTGTTCATATAGGACAAATGTTTAAAGCCTAGGATCCTGTTTGTGAGCTACTTTTGTGGCCCCTCCAATTGTTGCAGGTGTTTAATGAGGTACATGCCAAATGGGGCATTGTACTCGATGAATGGCATAATGAGGGAAGAGTAGACTGAGACAATGACCTCTTTCTTCCTGGATGCAAAACCCTTAGTAATGAGATGTGCCACAAAGGACTTTCTGACCACAGTGGCAATGTGGTGGTCAAAAGAGGTTGCTGTCAACCTGCGTTCCTAGATCTCTTATAATGCCTTCAGTGGACTACCATCGATGTGGTAATTCTAGGGAACTGGGTTTTTCCCAAGGGGTTTGATGACATGTTTCGGCATGCAGCTTAAGGCCATGGTTCTGGCACCAGTCGTTGGTCTCATTGAGGCCTTTCTGTAGGATGTCAACATCACTTGGCGAGTTAATAGCTCCCAACTTGCAATAGACTGCAAATTTTGTCAGCCAGTGTCACTTTGTGTAGGCCTGGACTTCAGAGAAGTAGATACCAAACAGGAGGACCCAGGACCGGAAATTCACTCGTGACTGGTTGACAGTGACTTGGACTCAGCTACTTTCACACTGTGGGTTCTCTACTTTCACACTGTGGGTTCTGTGAGCCAGTTTGCAACCCACCTAGTGATATAGGGGTTGATGCCTAGCTTAGTGAATTTTTCTATGATTCCTGAGTGGGAAATGGTATCAAAGGCCTTGGCCAGATCAAGGTAGGCTGCATGAACCACCTTGCCTTCATCCACAGCTCTGGTGACCGACTCAAAGAAGTCGACCATGTTGAGCGGGCATGATCTACCCTTCACAAAACCAAACTGTGTAGGATCCAGAGTATGGAGATTCCCTATATCCTTGTTTATTAGGTCCATGACGATGTGTTCCATAGCTTTGCATATCAGACTTGTAAGGCTAATGGGGTGATGGTTCCTGGAATCTGTAGTCACTCCTCCTTTGTGGAGAGGGATGACTGTAGCAACGCAACATTCGGTAGGGACAAAGCCTGATGCGAGGCTGTGATTGAACAGGGCACACAGGTGAGGTGCCAGTTCACTCTGTAGTTCATGTAGTACACAGCCGGTGATATTGTCAGGTCCCACAGAAGCTGTATTCTTGGCCTTGGACAGTGCTGTTTTAACTTGTGCAGCAGTTATACTAGGTGCCTGGCAATCTACTGGTATTGTGATTGGTCCTTTGGGGGGGGGGGGTAAAATTGACAATGAATCTGTTGGCCAGTATTATTGGCAATATCTGTTGGCTCGGTATAGGAGGTACCATAGTGCAGTAGCTCAGAGCAAATATGAGTATTGCCATGGAGATTCTTTACATAACTCTAGAAGGCCTTATGTTTGTCTTTACTATCTGCTGCAATTCTGTTTTCATAGCTAGCTTTACAGGATTTGATGAGGGATCTAAACCTTTTGTTGAGGCTGATACGGGAGTTCTTCCAGTCTTGGGACTTCACCTTATTCTGCATCAGTTTCCTCCTCCTGTTGTAGAGTTTGTTTAGGGCAGGGGACCACCAAATTGGCTTCCTTTTTTTTTTTTTTTTGAGGAGAGCATCTTGGCTCTACTGGGTATGGCGAGAGCCATACATTTGTGTACGTGTTCGTGTATGATTCAGCGGACATGCAACTACTCTCCATTTGCATGGTTGCCGTGATAGCCACCTCTGTTTTTAGAAGCCCAAAGTTAGCTTTGGAGAAGTTTTTCATGGTGGTTACCTTTGTAGGGGGGGGGGGGGGTTTGAGAGGGATGTGGATTTCCAAGGTGATTAGTTCATGGTCGGATCTAACCAGGGAGGTGTAGAGCAACCGTCGCCCATGTTAGTAATGACCAGGTCAAGGATGTTGCTACCTCTAGCAGGGGTAAGAACGAGCTGATCCAGGGCATTGGAATTAATGAATTCCAGAAAGCGTTGGGCAAGTGTATTGGTACAAGAGTTTTCCCAGTTAATGGAGGGGTAGTTGAAGTCGCCCAATATGACAGTGTTAGGTTGAATCCTAATATTCTCCAGGGTACTTAGTATCATGGAGTGTGAGACTTGAGAAATAGTTAGGGGCCTATAGCAGGCTACAACCTGAATCGCTGTCTTACCCTATGTTAGGTGCATCTGAAGCATCTCAGATGCATTATGTTGGGCTACCAGTCTGGAGGTGTGCACATCCTTTATGAATATGGAAACACCACTGCCTTTGGAGCTACGGTCCAAGTTCTGGGGCCAAAATGTGTGGAATGGGTTATAGCCTGGTAGTGCAGGGGTGCTTTTTGCTGGCTTGAACCAGGTCTCTGTTACAGAACAAATGTCGATGTTCTCCATTTTAAGGAGTGCTTTGAGCGAGTGCATTTTGAGATTTAGACTTCTAGCATTGAGCAGCATGACCCTCAGATTGCATTTGTTTGAAGCTGTTACAGTGGTAGTTTGGTCTTTGGAACACAGTCTAAAAAAGGCACTATAGGGGTGGCAAGAGCTTTAGCCTGTACCCAGAAGCCCAGAGGTGACAGATGCAGGCCAACTCTAGCAAAGCATCTAGGTCTGTCAATTATGTCATCCCAGGCAAACAGACACTGGATCCCCTTAGAATGACACCAGAAACTTAGCCAATTGTTGAAAAATCAATCATTTTCTGCTTGTACGGTGGTATCATTCTGGGTGATTGCAGGATGCTGCTCAGGGCTAGGGTCATACCCACCTGAGTTACATAATCTGAGAGCTCCTCCATGTCTCTTTTCATATAGTCCAGGGAGGTAACGTCTTAGGTCATTCACACCCACATGTACAATGACAGACTCATATTTGTAACCTGTTGAGGGACCTCAGTGTGTGCGTTATGTGGCAAATCCTGGCACCCGTTTCTTTCTCCTTATTCAACCTAGTGAGTGGGACATCAGTGTGCCTCACTATCAAGTCACCTATGACTAGTGTGATGGGCATGCTCTTTTGCCTTAGGGTTTTTGGTTGAGTGGCACACTGTTTAGGAGAGTTATATGTCTCATGATTAGTGTTGTGGTAGAGTGCATGTCTGCCTTGGAGGTCCCTGCTGTTTGGGAAGATTTTTATTGAGAGCCTCAGCGAAGGTGGGTTTGTGATTTGTGCTTTTATGTGAAGACAGTGCTGGTGTGTGTTCTGGAGGGCTATGTGTTCCATGTGGTGTGGTGCAAATGTTGACCTTCTCTTGACCAACCATTGCGATCTTGGTTGGAGAGTGCGTGGCTTTCAATTTGGATATACAAGTGCATCTCTCACAAGTCTGAGTGTTGGGAGGCAAGAGGAGAGGGTTGTCAGTGTACATGAGGCAGTTGCTACATTGCCTCAGGATGCCCAAGTTCACCAGGTTAATAGTAGAAAGCACAGGGAAATGACCTTTAGACATGCCTTGAGGGGTTGGGATTAATAATAATTACTGGAGCAGTTTCCTTGTAGAACGTTTAGTGCTGGTACCACTTTTGTGTGCTACAATAATTGCTACAAGGAGTCTGGTAGACTGCTAAACTAATAAGCTAGTAAAAGTGCAGAAGAGGAGAGAACTAGCAGATCTAAGGGAAAAATTGAAGAGCAGACTTTGGCACTGCTCAGAAGCTTACCAACAGTCCTGGATACAGCAAATCTATACCTGGACTAAACTAGTTACAGAAAAGATGGAAAACAAGCGCAAAAGCAGGCTTTTAAACTAGAAAGTTGATAGAGATGGAAAAACTGCCCAAATGGCCAATAAACTATATTTTCTGGGTCAGAAGCCACTCTTCTTGTGGTAGATAGGCTACCTAGTGCTTACCACTCCCACTGATAAACTAGAAGGCTTCCTCGAACACAGAAAGGCTTGGGAAGCTCAGAAGCTTACCAACAGTCTGGGATACAGCAAATCTGTATCTGGACTAGACTAGTTACAGTAAAGGCAGGAAACAAGATTAGAATTTTTTTTCCACAAAGCAGATAAAACAGCACTAAAAACAATTCAAGTTGAGTGCAAGCTAGCACAAGTGTGTGCAGCAGTATTAAAGCAAACACAGTTTAAATAAATGCAAGTTATTCAAAATGTATTCTGAACTAAATTCAACTCTGAACAATCAAAAAGTGCCAAAAAATATATTTATCAGCTGAGAAGTGCACACAGTCAGAACACAAGGAAAAATATTTTTTTTTTGTTAGTAAAGTGCAAGGGAGGAAGGAGGCGCAGAAGATAAGTCAAGGTTAAGAACCTAAGTGGGTTGGCCTTCTCAAGTGCTCTCTCTGTATCAGATAGAATGAACACTGGACTGGGAAGAGTGTCCCAGATCAAATTTACAGTAAGGGCAGGCAACTCCAAAGCCACCAACAATAATACCACCATGGGAATAGGGTGGGTAGGAGGGAGAAAACCAGTTTCAGAACAGATGAGAAAACAGCAAAGTCAGCAAAGATATAAAATAATTCAAGAAAACAGCAACGTAAGCAAATACATAACGTAATTCAGTCAAGACAAAAAAATTAAGACAAGCCAGAACTCTGAAAATTTGAAGTGCCTTATAATTCCAGATTGTTTGAGAAGCACTCCAGTCAGAACACAAGGAGATTGTAGTTTGTAGGTGAAGCAAGATAGTAGCAGGGTCATCCACAGGTCTTAGTCAGGATTAGAGCAAGGACACAGCCATATGCTGAATAAGTGGGTTTTTAAAGTGTTGTTTTGAACTGGGTTAGTGATGTAGTGGTTGTAATGTTATCTGGCAGTTCATTCCAGATTTCTCCTGTATAACTTGAGTAGAGGGAATCTCCTGCTTGATTTATGGATGCATTGATTTTTATGTGGTGTTTGTTAGTAGAGCATAAGGTTCTGTTAGTGTCATATGGTTGCAGTAATACTTCCAAGGCAGGTGTGTTCTCAGGTTCATGAAGGATTTTATGGGCCGTAGTTAACTGGATATAGTGAAGGAGATAGGGGAGCTCTAGCCAGTTGAGTTGCTTCAGTGATATACAATGGTGAGTTCTAGCAGGTAGGTTTGCTGCATATTGGGCAATTTTGTTATAACAAGTTTCAAGTTTAGTTACCTCAGAAAATTTTAGATTTGTAAGTATAGCCGCGGTGGTGCAGCGGTAGCGTTGTTGCCTCACAGCAAGAGGTTGTCCCGTTCGATTCTTGGCTGGAGTGCAGGTAGTGTCTTCTGTGTGGAGTCTGCATACCCTCCCCGCAGTTGGGTGGTGTTTGAAAGACGTGCGTAAATGGGCGTGCCTTCGTTGAAGGTTGGACATCGAGCTGGCACCTCGGCGTTCATGAAAATCTACTGCCAATCATTATCGGACTGGAGTTCCACTGTGGCGACCCCTAACCGGGAAAAGCCGAGAGACAAACAAGTATGGGAGCTGCGTACAGTAGTGTGGAGATTAAATGGGGTTGGGCAATGGCATTGTTAGTATATTTAGTGAAGTAGCACTTTTTCCTATACAATGTTCCAAGTTTATGTACCTTGTTTATAGTTTGAGAAATGTGAATATCAAATTTTATTTTCAATTTCAACTCCTAAAAGTTTGGTATGATGTGATGGTGACATGATGGTGTTATTCAGTGATGCAATGTTGAAAGTGTTAATGGGTGTGGCTGATTTAGTGGGATTGAAGATCTTAAGTTCGGTTTTCTTGGGGTTTATTAGTTGAGCATTTGTGAGCCAGGACTCACTGGCTACAAAGGATTCTTGTGTTAGATTTCGAAGTTCATTAAGTGAGGGATATGTCACTGTTGAATTGTCTGCATATTGGATGAGTGAGGCTCACGGGGTTGACATGCGGAGGTTATTTGTAAATATTGAGAATAGTAGTGGGCCTAAGATACAATTTTGAGGGACACCTAGGGTCACTGGCAGTAAGGGTGATACAGTTTGTTGCCAAGAAACTGCTTGCTGGTGCCTAGTAAGGTAATCCTGGAACCAGACAAGAGTTGAATTACAAAAGTTTAGTTCGGCAAGGACATTTAGAAGTTTAGCATGAAAAATCATATTGAAGGCTTTTGACAGGTCAAGAAAGATAGAGCATACATAATTGTTTCTGTGATGGTTGACAGTATTGGTAAATGTCATTAGAGCAGCTGATGTGCTATGAAATGGACAAAAGCTGTGTTGAGTGTTAGATGTTTGTTAGAATGTAGATAGTCTAACTTGCATGTGAACGACCCTGTCCAGTATTTTGGACAGTGGTGATAATATTGCAATTAGGCGGTAGTTAGATCAGTTGAAGAGCCATCTATATGTAGAGGTATAATGTACAAGGTTTTCCAAATGAGACGGACTTGTTCTGCTATGGATTCACTGATGAGAACTGATATAGGGTAAGCTATTTTGTCTGCTGTTTTAGGAACTCAGCAGCTAAGTTGCCTGCAGCTAATGTAGTGGGCTTTAGCTTTTTCAGTAGTAATTTGATTGTTTCAGTGGGTACAGGTTGCAGGGAGAAGGTTGATTTAGTAATGGAAGAGGCAGTGGTAGTTTTGATAGGTGAGGAGGTCTGATTGTTGGACAGTGCTAAGGTGGTTTCAGTACAGTATTTATGGAGTAGCAATATTGTCTGAGTTGTTAGTAGTGATGGTGGGGTGTACTGATTTTGCCTGGTAGAAGTATATTGTTTATTGTTACCCAGAATTTTTGTGGATTAATTACGATGCTTTGATTGGATTTCAGAGTAGTAATTTATTTTGTCTTGTTAAATTTGCCTCTCTGCTTTAGTTAGATTTAACATGCATATATCTGCTGAGGGCCTGAGTGTTTAGCAAAGATAGGAAGGTGGAGTTAAAGTAGTCAATGACTTCCTCTAGGGGTAACAGTTACAGTGGTGTACAGTTACAATGTCTAAGCATCTCTATAAGGTTGCTGGGGGGGGGGGGTTCAGGTGTTTTTTTTTTTTGTTCGTTTCTTATTTGTTTAAATAGGTTAGTTCGTTTCCTGATTAAATAGGTTGGGAAGTGATAACTGAGACTATCCTGGACAGCCAGAGTAAAAGGAGAGGGCTGGCCTATTTGATAAAATCCAGTCTAGAGTGGAATGTTTGTTGGATGGCTTATTAAACCTAGTGGGTGACTGGATGACTTGTGTGAAGCCATGCAGGTTGATGCAATTTCTGGGGTTTGGGGAGTTGCAGTCTAACCAGTCTACACTGAAGTCACCCATAAGGACTCTTTCTTGAGGTAATTTTTGCTGTACCAGTGTAAAACGTTTCCTAGTGTTTGAATATTATCCCCTGGTGACATATAGATGCCAATTATGTATATATATTTTTTAGATTTAATGTGTAGTTTAGTAAATACTACTTAAGCATTTTTAAGGTACACAGTTTTTTTCTTCTGTTACTATACAGAGATGGCTTTTAAAGAGTACTGCAACACCTCCTCTTTTACTTCATCTGTCCATATGTGAGATGACATACCCTGGTAGAATTATTTCATTGCTGGGGGTGGTAGGTTTTAGCCAAGTTTCGGTTAGAAGATACAATATCGGTTAGAAGATACAATATCAGGGGAGTAAAGGGAGAGGTTAGTATGAAGCTCATGAATTTTTATTGTCCATACTTCTTATATTTTTTAATAGTAGACCATCAGATTTGTCTCTAGGGGGAGATGATGGTTAGTTGAGAGTTTTTCATATGAATGAAAATTTGTGAGGGTGATTTGTAGGGTTCACAGGTTGGTCCAGGGTTTGGGTGCATGTCCCCCCACTAAGAGTTAGTTTTGATGTTATGTAGACTAACTTTTTCAGGAATTACCATATTTCTGGGAGATACTAGGTATGTTTGGATGAGGAAGAAGGGAAAATCGTGCATGGTATATGGTTGAGTTACTGAAGATGAAGCTACATATGGGGGATGTTTACTAGCTTTGGTTTTAGAGGTTAGCTACTACAGGTGAAGTGGAAAGGAGAAGGTTTAACATGGAATGATAAAAGGTGTTGCATGCTGCCAAATCAGAATGGTAGTCAGTAAATGCAGCTGAATAATGAATTTTATAGAGGGTTGGAAGATTTTGGGTGCATTTGTTATTGGAGGTCTTTTAATGATACGCATTTTAGCTAAACTGGTTTATGTAAGTATGTTGAATGCAGTAGCGGATGGAGATGGAGGGGTTTAGGAGATTGGTTTAGGGGTGGAGTGTAACAGGTGGAGTGTCCTAATTGAATGATTTGTCAAATAGGGTGTGGCTACAGAACTACAAATGTAAGGAAAATAGGGGTGGAGGAATGGGGATAGGGTAGGGGAGCATAGTGAACCCGAGCTTAGCAAGGGCAAATGGAGCAGGCTGGCCCCAGCCTCGGTTATGGTGGGATTACAAAAAAAACAATCAAGCAAGGTAGGTTGATATAGATAACAGAATGCTTGTAGAGTATAAGGAGAGAAGAGGAATCTACAGAGATTGTTTTAGAAGTTTTACAAACCTGGGTAAATGGGGTGGAAAGTGTTGACTGGACTGAGAGAAAGTTAAGGAGAGGAATGTGCGAGTGCAACACGTGGGCAATTGCTTCTGTAATACAAGACAATACAGTATGTCCCAAAAGACGTAATAACAAGTACCAGAGATGTATTCAGTTGGGGTAGAAGATGCAGGTAAGCAGGAGAGAATGGGGGGTCGAAAGTGGAGAAAGAGGTGATGTACAAGGGGGATGTCTGTTAGGCACCAAGAGATACTGCTATATAACAATAACACTACAACTATACAGTTGAGTTTACATACATGAAAAGTTTAAGTCTAAGATCTTGGATAGTGGGTTCAGGTTTCCAGCGAGAGGAACGTAAGCTTTCCCTTTGGGTCTAGTCTAGTTCTTTGGGCTTACAGAGACCACCATGTATAAGGCAGGCAGATGAAGGTTCATGTCAAACCTTCAGTGGGTATTCCACTTTTGATAACCGCTAATCCTATGTCCAGAACAGCACTCGTACATCACGCTGGGGTCTGCTGAGGTAGAAAGGAGTGGAAAAGAGATGATCCTCGTGTGGAGTTTCACTTTCTGGATGACAAGTACAAAGATTATAAATGACAAGAAAAAGAAGGGTCCTCACTGGGATACTATTCTGCCCAAATGGCTAGGTAACAGAACTAGACATATGACTGACATACCCAAGATGAAACAAAGTTCTGGTTCAGAATGGCAGCAAAGTTGTTCTGAATTAATTTGCACCCGTATGTCTCATATGCACTTCCCATCTTCGGGCTTAGGTTATACATCAGGCATACAAAATGTGGAAGGATCTAGGCTTTGGTAAGCTGGCAGGACATATGGCCATCCTTGACAGGATATTCCACTTGTAAGGAATAATGCATCTTGGAAGGACATATGTATACTGCACTGTTCTCTTATTAGCTAACATATCAGTATGAATACAGATGCAGATCACATGACTTCAGTACCAAAAATTTTAATATTCTGCACTTTGTGATGGTGGTTACATTTATACTGATACTTTCCTGTTTCATACTGCTTTGTGATGTTATATTTGTACTGATGCTTTCCCATTTCATACTGGTTTGTGATTATGTTACATTTATACTGATGCTTTCCCATTTCATACTGTTTTGTGATTATGTTACATTTATACTGATACTTTCCTGTTTCATACTGCTTTGTGATGTTATATTTCTACTGATGCTTTCCTGTTTCATACTGCTTTGTGATGATGTTACATTTATACTGATACTTTCCTGTTTCATACTGCTTTGTGATGATGTTACATTTATACTGATACTTTCCTGTTTCATACTGCTTTGTGATGTTATATTTGTACTGTTTTCCCGTTTCATACTGCTTTGTGATGATGTTACATTTATACTGATATTTTCCGGTTTCATACTGCTTTGTGATTGTTACATTTATACTGATGCTTTCCCATTTCATACTGTTTTGTGATGATGTTACATTTATACTGATGCTTTCCCGTTTCATACTGTTTTGTGATGATGTTACATTTATAATGATACTTTCCTGTTTCATACTGCTTTGTGATGTTATATTTGTACTGATGCTTTCCTGTTTCATACTGCTTTGTGATGATGTTACATTTATACTGATACTTTCCCGTTTCATACTGCTTACTGATGTTACTTTTATAGTGATACTTTTCTGTTTCGGTGACAATCTGTTCACCAACCCCATGACTAAGAACCTGCTACAATTTTTTTAACTTTGTGTGGTAATGAATTCCATTATTTTTTGTACACTTTTCTTTGGAGCTTGTTTAACTTTTTAATATTGTACATAAAGAAGTTATGTACGCACCATAATGTTCCATGTGTGTTGTCCATCTCGCCTTCATTCTTATCTCGTTGGGTTCGGAACTGATCCTCTGTTCCAACTCAGCCTTATACAAAAGATAGAGGTCTTCCACTAGCACATGGCTGTAACCCTATCCCATCATGCCCTAGGAAAGTCCCCCAAATCTTGTTTGCTGATATAATAACAGATACCAATAAAATGATCAAAAAACTTTTAGAGCAATGAAGAAGGTCAGAGAACATTTATTTCCAATTGCAACCGCTCTGTCCTCCAGGAGCCAAAGGTTGGGGGGTGGGGGGGTGGGATGTAACAATGAAGGCGAGATGGACAACACACGTCATGGTGAGTACATAGCTTCTTTATGTGATGTTGTCCTATCTCGCCCTTCATTCTTAACTGGTAACGGAAAATGATTTAACTAGAATTTCTCGTCTCTGATTATGACAAAGAAAGCAGATATTTACAATCCAATCTATTGGATTGAGGTTATTCCGCTAAGGATGTTGCTATAAATGCAGACAGATTAACTTAATTAAGAAAAAACAAATCTTTCCCATATCTCCATAAGAGACACAAGTATGTTAACTGCAAATACAAAACCAGATGATCAAAGAGTTAGACTTACTTTTGCGAATGACAATAATCATGTCTGTGATATCATAAAGAAATACTATCAGATTTAAACACAAGATTCCAAACTTCAAAATATAGTAGTAGACATGCCCAAGTTTACTTTTAAAAATAAAAACATTAAACGTTTATTGCGTCTTAAGGATGGTTTTCCACCCACTAATGTGAGAAAGATAAAGGGAACTTTTCGATGCAACAAATGCTCAGCATGTAAAAATATTGATACAACTAACTGTTTTACTCAAAGACACTGAATATTTTTTCTCACGTCATGCAGACTGTAATACTAATTTAGTTTATCTTGCCACTTGTCAGGATTGCAAACGCATATTATGTGGGGAAAACAGATCGAAGATTCAAGGATAGAATTCTGAGACACCTTCGTGACATTCGCAATAAGGATACAAAGAATGCCTTTGTGGAATATATAATGCAGTTTTCTATGCATAACTTCAAGTTTAAAGGTATTCAAAACACACATCAACACATCAACATTTAAAACAAGGCGATGTTTCTAATCTCACTGAGAAAAATAAAACCAAACTGATTATTAACCTAACGGCAGATAAACCACCCAGCTTAAATGCAATAGTGCCGCTGAGACCTATGTTGAAAGATAGCTGATTTGTAATTGGTTAAATGAAAGGCGAGTCCATTTGTGCTGATGTTGATTGGATGTCCTATTGGCTGCAATCAAAGGTGCTGTCTGTAACTTCACACAAGATTTGTCATTTCCTCCTTTAAAGTTAAAAAGTTTCCCATTCCCCATATACGATCTGAAGCAGAAATCTGAAAGCGCTTATCGTTTGCGTACTGAAGGGAACTTTACTATGTTTTATTATACTTTTTACTTCGAGTTTTATTGTTCATTAAAAGGAATTTTATCATCCATTTGTACGCTTCTGTGGTGGTGTCACAGGATTCTTGTTTGCAGTTCTAGACATTCTGTTTCTGAAGTCCGGGATTGGATCTGAGGAGGAACTGATGGTGAAAATGTAGGCTTAGCTGGTTCCGAAGCCCTCTGGGTTGGATCCAACAACAAATTGGCAAGCCTCCGCACCACATGACCTACATCATCAGAGAGGGCCGAGTGGAGGGAGCAGGTGATTAGGAAACCTGTAGTAAGGGAGATCTTAAAGTTGGAGATAACTGGCTCCAATTCCAGGTACAAGCTCCATACCTGAA
Source organism: Protopterus annectens (assembly GCF_019279795.1). Taxonomy (NCBI): domain Eukaryota; kingdom Metazoa; phylum Chordata; order Ceratodontiformes; family Protopteridae; genus Protopterus; species Protopterus annectens. The sequence goes on from NC_056739.1 coordinate 624,027,549, forward strand.
ACCCCAATGGCTCCGAGACTGAAGGAGCCAAAGTGGAATGCTTCTTGGGCCCGATAGTCTTTGGGTCCGAAGATGACATTTTTTGCAACTTTTTTGTTGGCTCTGACTGAGCCTCCCTGAAGATGATGACCTTTTCCCGATTTGTCTGATTTGGAAGAGAGGGAATGGCCTGATTTTGAAAGACCCTAACCTCCTTCAATAGCTTCTGAAAAACGGGTCTTCAACAACTCTCTTAGAATCAATTTATTCTTTCTCTCCAGCAGTACTCTATTATTGAAGGAGTGGCATATGGCACAAGACTCCTTAAGGTGTAACGTTCCGAGGAAGTACATGCAGACTGTATGCCCATCAGAAACAAACATTTTTGACTGCATTTAACACATTTTTTAAACCCTGAGGGTTTACTATCAGACATGTCAGAAAAAGGCGACAAGAAGTTAATAAACAAAATACTACAACTTTTTTTTTAAAACAAAAAAGTACAATGGAGAAAAAAAAATCCCTCTAAATTAAACAGGCAAAGGCACCCCTCTAATTCAAACGAGCTTGCCTAGTAATTTAGAGAGGAATACAAGACGACAAAACAAAGTCAAATGGACTCTCCAACTTAAACGAACCTAAAAGTTAAGGAAAGGAAGCCATCTAACTACTAACGGGCTTAACAACAAGAAGTTAATAACATCAAAATACTACAATTTTTTTATAACAAAGTAAAAAGGAGAAAAAAAATGCCCTCTAAATTAAACGGGCAAAGGCAGTACTCTAATTCAAATGATTTTGCTAGTAGTTTACACTGAAATACAAGAAAACAAAACTTAGGGTCAAACGGGCTCTCTAACTTAAACAAGCCTAAAAGTTAGAGGAAAGGAAGCCCTCTAACTAAAAACACGCTTAGGAGTAAAATTTAAGCCGGGCTAGAGTGAGACAAAAGGCCTTGAGAGGAAAAAACGATGGCCAACAGCACAAAACAGCAGAAACAGACACTCTTAAGTATTCAATAAACAGTGGCAATTAAACATTATCCAAAAATTGATAAAGGAAATATTCCACTTAGCCAGAGCCAGTAAGAAGCACCCTATCTGTTTAGCGGCAAACAAGATCTGGGGAGCTTTCCTAGGGCATGATGGGATAGGGTTACAGCCATGAGATAGTATAAGACCTCAAGCTTTTGTACAATGTCGAGTCAGAACAGAGGATCAGTTCCGAACCCAACCAGTTAAGAATGAAGGCGAGATAGGACAACATCACATCTATTTCTTGAAGCTTTTCTTCCTGGATCTGTAAGAAAAATGTGAGTGTACCTGGTTGGAAATTCCTGGTAAACAAAAACAAATTAAACAAAATCAAACAAAAATGGTGAAAAAACAAAAACACATTTTTTCATCTTTCTGATGGAGCCACCATGCTTTAAGTTTATACATTTTTTTTTCAATCTCTGAAAATGTGTTTTGCAATCTAATTTTTATTTTTCATTTCAAGTATTTGGGTCTTCTTGAACTGCAGGTCAGAGCTAGATGGTAAAAGAAATAACTGCCAGTAAACTTGACAAGCTGTTAGGAAGAAGTGATCTATAAACTTAATGTCAGGTCTAAGTGGCCTGCACCTGTCCCTCCCACCCCACCATGAAACCCTTTTAAGGCACACAACTATTATCTGTCTGATTGGATTGTCTTGCTGGTTAACATTTTCAAAGGTGCCCTTTGCGTGACCCAAGCATTCCAGTAAAGCCATGGCCTAATGAAAATTAACTTTAGAAAATCTGGCAGATATCAATAAATTATAGCTATAACCTGAATGAAGCAACTTGGGCCTTAGCAAGTCAATGTTGTTTCTTTCTATTCAAAATAAAGCACACTTTCTCCCTGCAATCTCTTACCTGTATCGTCATCCGTCAACAGAAAATGGCGATCTAGAATATGTTCAAATAAATTTTCAGATTTTACAGAAACCACAGGAACTGTAGTAACCTTGATTGCCAAAAAAAGAAAAATGTACAAGTTAAAGTGAAACGCAATAAAAAAAATAATGAACGCTAAAAAAACAGTACTTGTTATATGTTACATGATAATTTTTTTTAAACCAGAGTTTACTTTTTGTCTTGTACACCTCCAAGTTTAGAGAAGATTTGGTATTTGAGATTCACTTCAAAGAGCAAGATCAATCCTACTTTGTACTTCTTTGTAAAAGCTAGTTGTTTCCCATAGTCATTGTTCTACAGTATATACATCACTGGCCTAAAGTTACTGACTTTTAACACATTTTTTCCTAGTTACAAAATTTAGAATTACATGCTAAAAACACCACAGGTTCACAAAACAGACAAACACTAGGATATTTACTGACTTGCAATTTAGATTAAAAAAAAAAAGAAGTTATGTACTCACCATACTGTTGGGTCTGTGTTTTCCATTTTCATTCCACCTCAACAATTGGGTTCAGATCCGATCTTCAGATCTGACTCGGCTGCTTTTTTTTTTTTTTTTACAACTGATGGATAATGGAAATTCTCGAGCTCCTCCCTTATCATTAATGCTCTAGTCCCCTACCATATGTATCAATTTTTTTTGCTGGCCTTATAGTTTCATAGAAATTTAGAAACAGTACTAGGATGAGTAACCAATATCTGGAAGTCAAAGGCAGGAAAATCTGTTTCCTTAGCATCTTCTCATTCTTCCAGAAGTCACAAACAAAATGGTGGAGGGAGGGGGAGTTGAGGAAGAATGAAAATGGACAACACAGACTGAATTTTACAATGATTACACAACTTCTTTATCTGATGATGTCAATTTTCATTCATTCGTCAACAAGTGGGCAGAGTCCCTACCTACCTGAATCCCAGGAGAACTAAGGAAAAACATTCCTGAGCACTGTTGAGCCAAAGGCTGCTTTCCCCAGTGAGACCAGATCCAATCTGCAATGAGTAATAAAAGTATGAGGATTAGCCCAAGTTGCACCTGCACAGATGCCGTCCATGGAAGACTTGGATAAAAATACAGATGAAGTTGCCATGGACTTGGTTGAATGGGCTCTTAAAGGTTTTGAAAAAGACAAACCCAATTTGTTACACACAAAGGAAATGCAATCAGTTAACCACTTTACTAAAGTTACTTTGGTAACTGGCGTGCCCAGTTTTAATTCTGTAAAAGATGTAATTGATTTGTTTTTCTGAAATTCTTTGTTCTATGCAAATAGAAATGCAACTGTCAGTGAACACCCAGCAAACATAACATGTATTCTCCTTTGTTTGTGAAATTTGGAAAGAAATTTGGAAGATTATTAGACTGATGTTGGATTCTGGCACCATCTTAGGAAGAAAGGATGGGTCAGTTTGTAATGCTAGCCTATCTTTACAGAAAATTAAATAAGGAGGCTTAGTAGATGACGAAGTTCAGATACTCTCTGATCAGAGGTTATAGCCACCAAAAAGACAGTTTTCCAGATTAAAAAAAATTTAGTTCACACTTTGCTGATGGTTCAAATGGAAATTGAGTTAAAGCTTGCACAGTAGAATCCCCGTTATCTGGGACTCAAGCAACCAGCATACAAGCCAATCAAAAATCCCAAAGGAGAGCCTCTTCTGTTCAATGCAGAACAGTCTGCTGTTACATGCTTAAGAGAACAGGCTCCACTCCACAGCTCCACATGCCTGTTCTGCATTGAACAGAAGAGGCTCTTTGCGATTTTTGATCGGCTTGTATGCCAGTATTCAAGCCAATCAAAAATTGCAAAGCATATGTCAAGCAACCAGAACATACATTTAACCGGCATCTACCAATCCCCATGGATGCCGGTTAAGTGAGACTTTACTGTACAACTAAATTCAAATCCCATGACAGAGTTAGATCTTTAAAAGGGGGTCTCAGAAGAAAGGTAGCCCTCATAAAGGCCTTACAAAGTTTTGAAGAAGCTAAGGTGGAAATGTTAACGCCGATATGAAGATTACAAATGGAAGCTAGTTGCACTTAGGAGCTAGCCCCTTCATTAAAAATTGTAGCCAAAAACTTAAGAACTTTATGTACTAGTGCTGAAACAGGGTTAGTATCTTTCTGCTGTGCCCAAAAAAACAAATCTTTTCTATTTACTTCCATAAATCTGCCTAGTGGAAGCTTTATGGGAAGATAAAAGAATGTGTTGGACAGGGGAGGATAGCCTGGTTTGTCCAGCTCTCAATGGAAGTGGAGCAACCATGCAGTCAGCGATAGACCTAAAATGTTCAGGTGAATCATGTTTGTTGGGTGAGACATGAGGACTGGAATTAGACACAGAATCCATAAAGTGCAAACTAGATGAGGCCAAAGAAAGGTGAACCAAATCTGACAAGGCCAGTAAGGGCAATAAGGATGAATTTGTTCTTCAATCGGGATGCTTTCTGGAGAATCCTGGGGATTAGAGGGGTTGGGGGGACAATCATGGAGGACAATGTCAATGATGCCATGAGAGTTTTTCTGCTTTGATGAGGATGTAGGGAATAGAGGTGGCGAAGGTCAGCAGGACTAAGACACAATATATGTGTGTGAATGAGAGGGAGGATAGAGGAATGGTGAGGATGTAGGGAATAGAGGTGGCGAAGGTGGATGAGTTTAAGTACTTGGGATCAACTTTTCAGAGTAATGGTGAGTGTGGAAGAGAGGTGAAGAAGAGAGAGTACAGGCAGAGGATGGAATGGATGGAGAAGAGTGCCAGGAGTGATTTGTGACAGACGAGTACCAGTAAGAGTGAAAGGGAAGGTCTATAAGAGGGTAGTGAGACCAGCTATGTTATATGGGTTGGAGACAGTGGCATTGACAAAAGTCAGGAGTCAGAGCTTGACGTGGCAGAGTTGAAGATGTTAAGATTTGCACTGGGTGTGACGAGGATGGACAGGATTAGGAGTAAGTGTATTAGAGGGTCAGCCCAGGTGGAAGGTTTGGAGACAAAGCCAGAGAGGCAAGATTACGTTGGTTTGGACATGTGCTGAGGAGGGATGCAGAGTATATTGGGAAAAAGATGCTAAGGATGAAACTGCCAGGTAACAGGAAAAGAGGAAGGCCTAAGATAAGGTTTATGGATGTGGTGAGAAAGGACATGCAGGTGGTTGGTGTGACAGAGCAAGATGCAGAGGGCAGGAAGAAATTGAAACAGTTGATCTGCTGTGGCAACTCCTAACGGGAGCAGCCGAAAGAAGAAGATGATTATCTTTATTTTGTGGCATGGACCCCCCAGAGTATATAGTAGATTTAATATTGTACATGAATTCCACCACCACTTTCTTGAAATTCACACACAACTTCAGTGTGGACCAGGTGCCTTTCCTAGATGTTCTTCTCATTAAAGATTACACCAACAACAAATTTGTTTCAAAAATATGCAGAAAAGAAACTTATTCCAACTCCTTACTTCATTTTTCAAGTACACATCCAATGACACAGAAAAAAAGCTATTGTAAAGGGACAATTTGTGAGGGCGGCCCGAATGGTATCTGATATGTATGATTTCCTTAGCGAATGTGACAATTTGAAAGCCATGTTTTCAAAAAGAGGCTACCCGTGCAAGTTTATTACTGACATTATGTTAGAGGTAGTAAATAAAAGGGAGAGGGCATTTAGCCCCTTAACCAGACACTGATAACATCACAAATACCAATAATTTTACCCAGTCTATAAGTGTGCAGAATCAAGAACTTAAAAGGGACTGTAAGACATCTTTTATTACTATATCCTTCCTCCTACCCTCTCTACTTTATGGAGCCCCTCTCCTAACTAATCTGTCTGCCTCCCTCTCCTCTAAACTTGAAGCTTGCTGTAATAAAATCTCTAAATTCGCCACCAAATCCAAAAACTCAACCCACCACTGCCTCTCCCTTCAGTCTTTAAACTGGCTAGAACTCCCAAACCACCTTGACTATCTCCAACTAATAACTACTCATAAATTAATATTCTACTCAGAAAAATGCCCTGCTTTATCCAACATCCTCCCCCCTTACATTCCCAACCAATCTCTAAGATCTGAACACCAAAATCTAATCTCCATCCCTATACCTAAACATCCCGCTGGCCAACAACTACTATCCTTCTCTCTAGGTAGGAAATGTAACTTTCTCCCTCCCTCCTTCTCTTAGAACCATACCTAACTCAGATTACTTCAAAACCCAACTTTTCTTACACCTATCTTCATAATGGAAATGTTCTTGCTTTCACCCTACTTAATCCCAAGGTTCCCCTAGACTAAGCCCCTATACTCCTGCACCTTTGTACACTCGAACTCTAGCTAAGATTTTAGCAGGTTCTAACTTCATTGTATGGATGACAATATTGAAAAGTTAGCAAAAAAAAAAAATCTAATTTTTAACTTTTACTGTGTCCTATGTGAATTCTTTCAGTGTGTACATTCTATTGTAAATTTGCATTTTCAATGTTCTTACTGTGTCTACATTCTATTGTAAATATGCATTTTACAATGTTCTTACTGTGTTGTGCATTCTATTGTAAATTTGAATTTGCAGTGTGTTACTATGTTTTCTTGCTGTGTGGATTATCTTTTGTATTCTTCTTAAACATTGTATTGGTTGTACTGCCTTTCGAGCTTTTCTCCCCGGGCCTCCACTGAAAATGGGCTCTTTTTGGCCCAGTGGACTTCCCCGGTAATCAAACTGAAATAATAATAATAATATATACCAATGACAGTTTTGCATTAAGAAAAATCTTGGAAAAGAATTGGACCATTCTAAACCAAGAGAAAGCCATTAGACCTTTAAGAGTATTTTATCAGCAGACCTAAGGGAAGTTACGTTGCTGTTGAGCTGAACAAGATTAGATGGTGCTGGACAGTTGTCAGGTTTGTATAAGACTGTGTGCGCAGCTAAGCAGCTGATTCAGGTTGAGAAGATGAGGAAGCTCTAACCAATTTAGCTAGAGAAGAGCAGTACAGTGATGAGATCTTTGAGAGTGATTGGTAGCAAATTTTGCGATTTTGTTATAGCAAGATTCAAGTCTATTTAGGTCAGATTTGCAAAGATTGGTAAATATTTGAGAGCAGTATAGAAGGGAGGATTAATAGATGGGTTTTAGCTGTTGCGAGTCTAGCATGATCAGTGAGATATGCTTTAGCCCTATATATTGAGCCCAGTTTGACATGCACCTTTTCAATAGTTAGTGCAGGGTGTTTGTCAAACTTAAGTCCACTATCAATTGTGATGCCAAGAAGTTTTGTATATTCAACAGGCTCTATTTTATTGTAGAACGAGATAATGACTTGGTAGATAAGAAAAAAACGCTGCTCGTACGGGTAAAATACTTTAATCCAGTAAAACCATAAACGACAACCAAGGGTTTAGCGCTTTCAACTGAACAATATCAGTCTTCTTCAGAACAATATACATATCTGCACACTGAGTTTATATAACAACAGTTACTTTGTAATTTGAAAAAACGAGCCAAAATCATTTAAAGCCACAGGACTGAATTCATATATACATATATAAAAAGCACAATTCTATATATGATTGTGTGTAAATTTCCTTATGAAAGTCGTTGTGTAAATACTTAAACATTAATGTATTATAAAGTGGAACGAATGACGTGAAGATGGAACCTAAATATTAAAATATTAGGAATTAATACTTAATGACAATGAATGATAAAAATATGTATAAATCTATAATAGTCTATGAAATGCTATAGATAATATATATTGATGAGACTTGGATGAAAAAAATATTTCTGTATATATACAATAATACTCTTAAAATATACTGCATGTCATCTAAAAAAAGAACAAAGAATATATAATACAAAATTGTATATGTAACTGGAATGGTTATGTAGTTGGTACGGGCCTAAAGCATATATTAGTCCAACATAAGAAATGGTTTAATACTGATGGAATCATTGAGACCAGGATGCCTAGTGGCATCTGTTCTAATTTGCCATACACTTTCTTTCAACGCTAATCGTACCTTCCAATTACCTTCATATATATTTTGACTTATCTGGTCGATAATACAAAATATAAAACTATGCTGATAGGTGCAGTGGACGTGTTTCTAGGCTTATGCTAACCTATGGCAGCAATATAGGTGATGTCTGTGCACTAATCCGAAGGAATTGGAACATTTTAACTAGTGATATAAATTTGAAGAACATTGTAGGTGATAAACCCGTTTTTAGATATAAAAGAAATAAAAACCTGAAAGACTTACTCTGTTAGGATAAGATGAAGACCAGTATGGACAATCTGGCCATCACTAAACAGGTACTTTTCCGTGTGGGCTATGTAAGGCTTGTGCCCACATAGATAGTAGGGGTGTTTTCATACATCCAGTGACTGGAAGATCATTCAATTTGAAGGGGAAAGCAACATGCAGAACCACTGATGTGGTTTATTTAGCAGAGTGTCAATCCTGCACAAGTTTTTATGTAGGTAAGACTAACTGCATGTTTAAAGTTAGGGTCTTGCAGCACCTCTCTTCGATCAGGAATGGGGACATACGCAATGCACTATATAGACATTTGGTAGTTCATCCTACACATAGTTTCAAATTCAAGGTGATAGTGAATGTGAAGTTGAATAAAAGAGGGGGTGACATTAAACAACTAACAGAGCTAGCTGAATCTAAATGGATAATTGAATTTATGGCACACAGGTGCCCTGGGCTCAATGAAGTCATTCCTATGAGACCCGCCCTCAAGAATAGGCGGGTTTTTTACTGATTTTTACAGATTTTCTATTGGTCTGAATTTGTTTTAAAATGTTTGGTTTTGGGAGATGCTTTATCTGATGAAGGGCAGAGGCCCGAAAGCACTCATCATCTGTATGTATGTTATTTTAATAAAAGGAAGGTGTTGGTACTCGAGCAGTGTCCAGTCTTTTTGGTTTTTGGATGCACATCTACAAAGCTGTACCACACATTATGAAAGACTCTTGGAGTTTTTTGAGTAATCTCACTGAGGACAAATGAAATAAAGATTATATTTTCATCACTATTGATGTGGTGGATTTATACACATGTATACCGAAAGAGATAGGGCTTGAATTTTTCACCAATAGCCTTAAAAAATATTCAGGATTCAGTTGGGATAAAATGTGTGTGGTAACCGAACTTATGCCCTTAGTTTTGGATCATAATTACATCACGTTCCAAGGGGAATTTTTCAGACAAAAAGTAGGAGTAGCAATGGGTGCATCCTGCGCCCCAATTTTTGCAAACACGGTCATGTTAGAATGGGAAACTGTACACCTATTCAAAAGTAGTTATTATGATAACATTGTATTTTACGCAAGGTATTTAGATGATTTATTTGTGTTGTGGAAGGGACCTGAGACCTCGATCAGTGAATTTATAAATTTTCTTAACACTACAGGTTTTCTAAGATTTACTTACAACTATAATAAAAAAGAAATTGCGTACTTAGATACTCTTATTAGGCATACTGACACAGGTTTTGCATCTAGAAAATATAAAAAGTATTAAGCTCCACACCAGCTCCTAGAAGTATGCAGCGTCTTCACAGTATAACAATGCAGGTAGTACTTAAAGCATAAAAATCCTTTATTCACACTTAAACTTGTTAAGCGCTTTCATCACCAAGTGACTTCATCAGAACAATTTCAATAGTAAAATACACATCCCTATATACTCAATAAATGTCACATGATCCTAATTACACACATATAACCACCTATGGTGGCACCGAATATAAAGAGAATGTTAGAATATACGGATACACAAAAGGGAAGGTTTGTGAAAAACAAAAAAGGTAGTAGTAAATGCGGATCATGTCGTCAATGTCGATATATCAATGAAACAGACAAAATTATTTTAGATGATATAAATCATACGGAGATCAGACGCCTAAGTGGTAACTGTAATAGTAAACAGGTGGCATATATAGCTAACTGTACTGCTTGTACGGCATTCTATATAGGGAAAACCGAAAGGGTTATCAAAAAACGGATTTATGAGCGTTATTATAAAATGCGTAAGGAGGACACTACCAACGCCCTATATAGACATATTTTTGAGAAGGGAGATCAGCATAGTTTTATATTTTGTATTATCGACCAGATAAGTCAAATACATATGAATGTAATTGGAAGGTACGGTTAGCATTGAAAGAAAGTGTATGGCAAATTAGAACAGATGCCACCAGGCATCCTGGTCTCAACGATTCCATCAGTATTAAACCATTTCTTATGTTGGACTAATAACATGCTTTAGGCTCGTACCAACCACATTACTCCAGTTACATATACAATTTAGTATTAAATATTCTTTGTTCTTTTTTTAGATAACATGCAGTATATTTTAAGAGTATTATTGTATATATACTGTAATATTTTTTCATCCAAGTCTCATCAATATATATTATCTATAGCATTTCATACACTATTATAGATTTATACATATTTTTATCATTCATTGTCATTGAGTATTAATTCTTAATATTTTAATATTTAGTTTCCATCTTCACGTCATTCGTTCCACTTTATAATACATTAATGTTTAAGTATTTACACAACAACTTTCATAAGGAAATTTACACACAATCATATATAGAATTGTGCTTTTTATATATGTATATATGAATTCAGCCCTGTGGCTTTAAATGATTTTGGCGCATTTTTCAAATTACAAAGTAACTGTTGTTATATAAACTCAGTGTGCAGATATGTATATTGTTCTGAAGACGACTGATATTGTTCAGTTGAAAGCGCTAAACCCTTGGTTGTCGTTTATGGTTTTACTGGATTAAAGTATTTTACCCGTACGAGCAGCGTTTTTTCTTATCTACCAAGTCATTATCTCGTTCTACAGTTGTTTACATTTGGCTCTATTTTATTGCCATTGCAAAAGGAGATACAGATAGGAGGTAGAATGTTAGCTATCGGTGTATGCTGGAAAACCATGAGCTTGTTTTTTTGGGGGGTTTAGAATATGTTGCTGGACTCTCTGGTAACTTTCAATGTTTTGGAGGGCTGCTTGAGTTTTTTCTTGGAGTTCAGTGATTGTAGGGGTGGAGCAGATTAAGGAAGCATCATCAGCATATTGTACAACTGATGCTGGATTTGCTGTGGTATTAAGATCATTACTAAAAATTGTGAATAGAAGTGGTCCCAGGATTGAATCTTGTTGGACTCTAACAGTTACAGGGAGTTGGGGGAGAGTTCTTTGTTCCATAACGTGGCTTGTTTCCTGTCAGACAGGTAGCTATGAAACCACTTTAGGGCTACTGGGGTAGAATAACAGGAATTTAGTTGAAGTAATTGATGTGATACAGTGTCAAATGCTTTTGACATGTCTAGGATGGTAGCAGACAGTATCTGATTTTTGTTTTTAAGTTTATTTATAATATCAGTAAAACTGATTAGGGCTATACTGGTGCAATGCCTGGGCCGGAAGCCATGTTGTATATTGGATAATAGATTACTGGACAGAAAATGGTCTAAGAGTTATTTGTGTATGCATTTTTCTAAGATTTTAGCAAGTGGAGACAGAATGGCTACTGGTCTATAGTTAGTTGCGTCAGTAGATGGATTGCCTTTATATAAAGGAATTATGTGAGGTATTTTCCAGAGTGGTACATATTGTTCGGAGTCACAGCGGTTGATGAAGATGGATATTGGGTAAGAGATGGAAATAGCAACTAGTTATAGAAAATCACCAGGTAGCTGGTCTGCAGCTAATGTGCAGGTTTTAATTTGGAGAGTACCGTTTTTATACAGCTAGCTTAAATTAGTTTGAGATGGAGAAGGGTAGCATTGTTGTTAGAAGTTTCAGGTATGGTCAGAGGTGTACTGGGGGTTTTATTGAGTTGAGAGGTTATTGAGTTGATAAAGTAGGAGTTAAATTGTGCTGCTATGCACACATTTTGGATGGTCAGTGTTGGGGCTGGGGTAGTGGGTTTTCCTGGGGAAAGGAGATTGTTTGCCAGAATCTTTTAGGATTGTTCTAGCATTTTAGCTGATTGGCTTGGAAGTAGGTTTTTTTGTCTTAATTTGTTTTTTACCTTGGTTTCACAGCTGTTGGAAGGTACAGCGATTCCCTTTACTTTGACCACTTTTAGAGAGAGACCAGGCTCTCTCTCTCCTTTTTAGTAGGTGAATTGTATATTTTGACAGCTAGGGAAGTTGCTTAGCTTTGAAGCAATTTTTTCTAGTTGGGGATAAATCTAAGTATTTCTGGGAAAGAGCTACTGAAATACTGAAGTGCACTATCAAGTGGAAGATATTTCAGAAGTGTCCAATCATATTGTAGGAGCCTTAAGTTAAATACTGATGGTGAAAATTGTTTTTTATTGCAAACGTAATGAAAATGAAACAGAGGATTTTTGTACATGTTTTCTAATCAGGTAGGTAGGGAAATGATCGCTTAGTGTGTTGGGAGACAAAAAGGTGGAAAATAACTGTGTACAAAGCACAAATAACTGAGAAAAAACAGTCAGGCACAGCATGGAAGTAGAAGTACAGGTTATATAATGTGTCTTAGCATAGATATTTTATTTTATTTTATTTATTTTATTTTACATTTGTTGACCGGGCTAGTCTGGCTGGATACATGTCCATTTTCAGCAGAGGCCCGAGGAGAAAAGCTCCACTATATACTAAGTACATTACATAAAAAATTGACTGCTCTAAGATATAGCTAAATCAGAAATTACAAAAACAAAAAGAATGAAAGATAATTTCAAAGAGAAACAAGTTTACAATATGCAGTTCATTAAATATCAGCAATTGTACAAAATGTACATACTTAAATCTCAACAGTAAAAAGAACAGAACTGAATAGGGTAGAGATAAAAAGAGTGGAGGAGAAACAGATAGCATTCATTATTGGTTAATTCAAGCCTGTGAGTGTGGCCATCAATCTGGGACAACTGTATCTATTAGGAAGGATAAACGTTATTATTTGCAAATGTACATTTTTTTTCTGCGAGTATTACGTTAACAGGTGCTGGGTGTATGCGCGTTTTTGAGGGTTTTCATTAAAACAAAAATTAGAAGTTATGTACCTACCATAACGTTCCATGTTAGTTGTCTTCTCTCGCCTTCTTTCTTGCTGGATGGGTTCGGAGCCGATCCTCTGCTCCGACTCGGCACTTGCTAAGCTCGAGAGTCACTTTTACCAGCTCGAGGCAGCCCCATATCCCATGATGCAAGGCGGTAATTACCCAGATCTCGTTTGGTATCTAGAGGAAAAACTGCCTACCAAAAAACTTTCCACTAAGGAAAGGGGAACAACTAGCCTACAAGGGCTGTAAAGGTAAACCAGGAAATAAAGGCCAACTAACTGGTGCCCAAGGAAGAAGAATCTTCCAGAGAAAAAGGAGATCAAGGTCTGTCCAGGCAAGGGGGACAGGAGGGAGGGACGCAAGAAAGAAGGCGAGAGAAGACAACTAACATGGAACGTTATGGTAGGTACATAACTTCTAAATGTTAAATTGTCAATCTCGCCTTCATTCTTGCTGGATGGGACCGCGTCCCTAGCAACTCTATCCTGGGTGGCTCAATGGAAGAAGACTCTTGAGAACTGTGGAACCAAAGCTTGCCCTATCCCTGGAGGCCAAATCCAATTTGCAATGAGAAACAAAGGTATGAGGAGTGGCCCAAGTGGCTGCTGCACAAATAGTATCTAAAGGCAGCCTAGCCTGAAAAGCTGTAGAAGTGGCTAGGCCTCTTGTGGAATGTGCTTTAGGTTTTGAGCCGAGTTGTTTGCCCCTAAGTTGATAAATGTCAGAAATGGTGGAAGATAGCCATCTGGATAAGGTCACTTTAGAAACAGGGAGACCTTTTTTATTTTCAGCATAAGAAAGGAAGAGTTGATCAGATTTCCTAAATTGTTTTGTTCTGTCCAAGTAATATCTAAGTTGGCGGTGAACATCTAGGTAATGTAATTTTTGTTCCGCCCTGCTAGAATAATTTGGAAAAAATACAGGAAGATCAATGGATTGGTTTAAATTTGTCTTAGAAGCAACCTTGGGTAAAAAGGATGGATTGGTTCTCAAGGATACCCTGTCCTTGTGGAAGACCAAATAAGGGGACAGACAGGGCATGAAGTTCCGACACTCTTCTAGCCGAGGTAATGGTGACAAGAAAGAGCGTCTGCCAAGAAAGAAGCTTTAATGAACATGAAGCAGCCGGTTCAAAAGGGGGAAGTATCAAGGATGTCAGCACTAAATTTAGGTCCCATTGTGGTGGAGGATCCCTAACAGGGGGCTTTAGAAGGAACACTCATTTAAGAAAGGCTTTACAAAGCTTGTGGGACATAATGTTGTGGTCTACAAACCCGACATGAAAGTTTGAGACTGCTGCCAACTGAACTTTGACTGTGGAAGAGGAAGAACCTGAGTGAAAAATTTCCGCTAGAAATTCCAGGACCGACTGAACAGGGGCAGTAAAGGGATCTATGTTTCTAGCTTTCGCCCAAAGGGAGAAGCGTTTCCACTTGCTAGAGTAAATCCTCCTGGTAGAGGACTTGAGAAGCTACTATGATGTCTCTAACAGGGTTAGATATCATAGGAAGCCTGGCTAAGGAAGGAAGTGGAGTAACCAAGCTGTGAGGTTGAGGGAAGGAATGGACCGGTGCAGTTGACCCGACTGGTGGGTCAGAAGATCTGGTGCTGGGTCCAGATGCCAAGGCTGCACCAAGAGATGGTGGTGAAGGAACGGGAACCAAATTTGACGAGGCCAGTAAGGGGCAATGAGAATCATCTTGGCTCTCAAAACGGCCGCTTTCTGGAGTACCTGAGGTATCAATGGAAGAGGAAAAGCATAAAGGAGTCCCTGGGGCCAATCTTGGGTAAGAGCGTCTCTGGGGGGATGGCCCGGAAGTGGGAAGAGAGAAGAAGTCTGGGCATTTGCTGTTTTGAGGAGTAGCAAAAAGATCGCAGCATGGGCGGCCCCACTTCTGAAAAATCTCTGCCACTATGGATTGCTTGAGAGACCACTCGTGAGGCATGAGTATAGCTCTGCTCAATCTGTCCGCTACTATGTTGGCTTTCCCAGGGATATGCATTGCTACCAGAAACCGATGAGAGGAGATCGCCCATTGCCAAAGTCTGAGAGCCTCTCGACACAAGGGATAGGACTTGGTTCCGCCCTGCTTGTTGATGTACCACACCACGGACATGTTGTCCGTGTGAACTGCAATAGTTCCTAAGGGAAGAAAGTCGTTGAGGGCTTGCAACGTTAAAAGCACTGCTCTCATCTCTAGGACATTTATGTTTAGGTGGTATTCGAATGGTTGCCACGTGCCATGAACCATCCTGCCCTGATAATGCCCCCCCACCCGATCAGGGAGGCATCCGAAGTGACCGTGGCTACCGGGGCCAGGGGAACAAATGGTCTGCCCTGATGGACTAGGGGAGAGGAAATCCACCAGGATAGATGGTTCTTGCAGGTTTGTGTCACAAGGATCTTGTGACGCATGGGAAGCTGCTGGAAGGACCATTGTGTGAACAACATCCACTGTAGGAGGCGCATGTAAAACGGGCCAGAGGAAGAAGTGTGATGGCAGCCGCCATGAGGCCCAACACTTTCAGGACAAACCTGGCTTGTACCTTTTTGATGGCAACGATGATCCAAACATGGTTTTGGATATCTAGGATTCTCTGACTTGTTAGGTTTGCTGACATCAGAGTAGTGTCTAGATTTGCGCCTATAAAAGTAATAGATTGGCAGGGAGATAAGGAGGACTTTTCGAAGTTTACCGAAATTCCCAACTGACTGCAGAGATGTACGGTGTAGTCCCTGGCTCGGATGAGTTGATGCCTGGTGGTGGCTGAGAGGAGCCAGTTGTAGAGATACGGAAAAACCTGGAGTCCTTGACGTCTCAGGTGAGCCGTGACCACTGCCATGCATTTGGTGAACACTCTGGGGGCTGTAGTGAGACCAAAGGGCAGGGCTCTGAATTGAAAATGACTGGTCCCCAGCCGAAATTGGAGAAACCTTCTGGAGCGTCTGTGGATTTTTATGTGATAGTACGCATCCTGAAGGTCTATGGAGCACATCCAGTTGTCTTTGCCAAGAAAGGGCAAAATCGACTGAAGTGTGACCATCCGAAATATCGTCTTTTTGACAGACTTGTTGAGCCTTCTGAGGTCTAATATTGGTCTCCAGTCTCCCGTCTTTTTGGGAACCAAAAAGAACCTTGAGTAGATTCCAAACTCTAAATGGTCTGTTGGAAATGGCTGGCTGGCCCTTTTTTTTTAGAAGCTTTGAAACCTCTATTTTTGCAATTTCCCTTAGACCGGGTGGTACGTCTGGAAGGGAACTTTTCTGAGGGATGGGGCTTTCCTCAAAGGGAATCTTGTAACCCTCGGATATGATCGACTGTACCCATCTGTCTTGAGAGAGGGAAAACCAGGCTTCTGGGTACAGCGACAATCTCCCCCCGACTGCCTCCAAGGGTGGACAGTCGGGCAACACCTCAGGGATGCTGGAAGGGCTTGTCAGAGAGAGGCTCTCTACTGCCCGGGTTTTGCGAACCCCCTCTGCCCCTAGGGCGGCGTCTATTGTTATTACCCCCTCTGCCTCTGGGGGTAAACTGACCACGTGCGTCCGGCATGACTCCCTGAGATTTTCGGAACCACATCTTCCCCCCTTTCTGACCTTTGGGATAAGGCCTAGAAGGGGTGGAGAAACGGACTTTTATGACAAAGAGTCTTGCCGTCTTGCTCACAACTGGTCGTGTCCTTCACCTGAGGGCCAAACAAAGTTGACCCAAAGGGAGAGTTTGTGAAGGACACCTTAAAGGGGTCTGCAAAATTACAGAGCCGCATCCAGGACTGACGTCTGAGAGCCACTCCTGTGCCTGCAGCTCTACTCGCCCCATCGGCTGCATAAGAAATGAGCCACATGGAGGAGTTGGTTATGGAGTTAAGGATTCCCAGCTGAGAAGCAATCTTTTCCTGAGCCCCTGCTGCTGAAGGATCCTGTACTACTTCACCTAATTCTTTAAGGATGTCCCTCTGAAGTCTGGTGAAGTGACAAATAATTCAGCGAACGCATAGCAAAGGTCGCTGAGGAAAACATCCGCTTACCATACCTGTCCATAGTCCTGGACTCTGTTAGGAGGATGGACTCCTACGGAAGGATCTGCAAGTTCCTTCTTAGTGGCGGCCGCCACCACCATGGCATCAACTGGGACACCTTTAGTAAGAAACTGCTTTTCTGCGGGGGCCGTAATAAATTTTGAAGGTCTCCTAGGGACTGGTTCCACCGAATCAGGAGATGCCCACACCTTTCGAGTTATAACCTCCATGAGAGGGTCGAAAGGCGGAGACACCCAGGAGGTGGAGGGTCGAGATCCAAACGCCTCCAGGTATACAGATTCATCCTCGGAGGGATTAATGGAGGGCCAGTTCCCCCTCTGTTTCAGGAGCTCAAGGATGTCTGAAAAGGAGACATCCTCAGAGGGGGATCTTGGGGACCCCTCCGATTCATCTAAATCGGTATCCGAGGTTGTAGACTCAGGGGAGTCTAAATGCTTCCTCTTGCAAGTCCTCTTACGCGGGGGTTCACCTGAAGGATCAGGAGAAACCTCGAAAGAGGAAGTTCTTCCCAATGGGGAGACCTGGGGCGAAGGATCTCTGGGTCCGGGAGCAAGAGAACGGGAAGAGGCATCTACAGGCACCGTAGAGGGTGGAGCTAAAGGAACCGACTGCTGGCTAAGCTCTGGGGCTAGCACACTCCTCATCACCTCGAAGGCTCCCCTCCCAGGGAGGGCCGAGAGATCCCGCTCCGAAGAAACAGGGATCCCCGGTCCCCCCGAAAGGGAAGGCTCCGAAGCAGATGTCTGGGCCGAGCTCACCAAGGCCGAAGCTCTGAGAGGGAGAACGGGGTCGGACAAGGGTCCGATGCCACTCGCCCCCTCGGAACCGACCAGGAAAGCCCGACACCCGGATCCCTCCAAGGAAGGTCTCAAGGAGGAGATAGGAGTCGAGGACGACGGAGCCGAAAGGTGTGGCATCGTCTCCGAAGCAGCAACAGTCACGGTACCGATAATCTCTGGCTCCGAGCTCTGTAGGAGAGTTGAAGGAGGAATCTCAGGGGGATGCAGAATAGCTGACGTCTGATGAGACAGGCTATGGAGCATCTGGGCTAGTGCCTGTGACTTTAATAGCCTACTTACCACTCTCTCTAAGTCGTGGTCTGAAAGCCTGGAAAACCTCGATGATCGGCTCCGATGGCTCCGCTCCGAAAGCAAGAGAGAGGCTGGAGCCGAGTTAATAGATTCCAAAGAAGGAGATCTAGACCTCTTTTTGGACGGAGCCATCGGAGCCAAAGAAAGTTCGGCTCCAGGCGGAGCCAACAACTTGTCGGCTCCGAGAGGAGACAAGGATATCTCGGCTCCAGCCGGAGCCGAGACATGCTTCGACGGTAGGGTGTCGGCTCCAGATGGAGCCGATACAGGTGCCGAAGCCAAGGTATCGGCGCCGGCACAGAAGCTTCCATCAAGGAAGGATCGGCTCCGGACGGAGCCGATGTCGACTCTGGCGGAGTCGGAACCAAGAACACAGACTTGGACACCAAAGCCTGGGTCCTGGGAGGCTTAGAGGACTTCCCGGAGCCGACTTTAGCTGGGGAGCTCTCTGGTTTAAGAAGACCCCTCAGGATCAACTTATTTCTACGTTCCTGCAGGACTCTCTGGCTGAAAAAACGACATATAGCACAGGAGTCCTGCAGGTGTAGGGGTCCCAGGCAATAAATACAAGAAGTGTGACAGTGTCAGAGACATCTTCTGACAGCACGAGTCACACTTCTTGAAACCTGAGACCCTAGTATCCTTGGACATGTCTCGGTTCAAAACACACACACACACACACACACACACACACACACACCGATCAGTCCAACCAAGACACTAACAAGTAAAAATTATTAACTAACAAATTAGTTATTAAATACAATGACACAACACACACACACACCTGAGGGAAATCCTGACAGGAACTGTGAGGGTGGGAAAGGCCTAAGGCCCGAAAATTAAACTAAGAGAACTAGGAGAAAAAGGGTATGGAGCTAAGTGAAAGTCCACTGAAGTATTAAATAAAGACTAAAGGACTAAAAATTAGGGATTTAAGATACCTAAACCTGACTAATAACAATAAAAATATCACTTACCAGGAGCTGGTAAAAAGGATGACCTGATTAGCGAAGTGGCAAACGAGATCTGGGTAATTACCGCCTTGTATCATGGGATATGGGGCTGCCTCGAGCTGGTAAAAGTGACTCTCGAGCTTAGCAAGTGCCGAGTCGGAGCCGAGGATTGGCTCCGAACCCATCCAGCAAGAATGAAGGCGAGATTGACAACTTAACATCTCTTCTTAAGATGTGACATTGGTTCAAAATGGATATGACAAGAAACTGTACACAATTTCAACTCATCAAACATTAAGTAACACAGAAGCTGAAACTAGACATTTAAAAAACTGTTATATGCAACAGGAATGAATAATAATTTGTCACATTGACGCTTTCCATATTATCTTCTAATGTAAATAGTCTCACAGATCTATACCAGAAAAAAAAAACAGTTGTGAACTATAACAAAGCAGAATGCAAACAGCTAGGCTACAGGAGACACATTTGGAAGGAAATGAGCATGTGAATATGATAAAGGATTTCGGGATGACTACTCAGTTGAATATCTGGTAAAGGAAAAAGGGGAATGCTTATAACAACTGCAAAAGGAGCTACAACAGTGATAGAACAGAAAAAAATAACAATGGTAGATTTTTAATATTAAGAGGTTACTGGCAAGGGAGGAGAATAACAAATGGCAGGTATTTACATTCCACTTAAACTGCCACAATGGAGCTTAAGAAAATTCTGGCAGAAATAACCAGCTTTCAAAAAGGATTATTATTTATAGGTAAGGATTGGATTTTAATTTGCAGCAGTGAAGATGTGTCTGGGGGGCCCAAAAGGGAAAAATAACAAAAGAGGGTAGACTTTTGAAGAGAGTTATGAAAATATTTGGAATAGAAGATGTGAATTCAGTAGTGGGAGTTAACCAAAAAATACAAAAACTGAGAAACTGGAATCTCTGTTTAATGGATATGGATAGCAAAACACTAGCAGTGAAAATGTTTTTAGTCCCTTAAAAGTATGCCTAAAACATATCAACCAGAGGAGATGTTGCGAATACCAATTAGTAAGGATTTGAAGGACTATCTGGGATTGGAAGAGGTCAAGACTTAACTGGGATAAGTTGATCCTTCCAATAGAACAAGGTGGTTTAGGATTACCTGCTTTGAAGGGTATTTCAGAGTTACACAATGAAAGTTCATATACATAGCACATGTGGAAAGCTATCATTCAATGTGGAAAGGGATGATAATGAAAAGGGGGCGGAGCTCAAACAAGGACAGACTGGGATTTTGGATGCAGATCTTTAAGGAGAACAATAACCATACAAAATATTATATTCATACAGGAACAGAAAATATTTTAAGAACTAAGCCAGCATGGGGAAGGAGAAAGGAGATTCTGCCAATAGGGATGACTACAATTAAGGGTGGAGGGAATAGTGAAGAGTGGACACGAATTTACTTGGGAAACTGGGCAAAGGAACCAAAGTATTGGGAGCAAATAATGAGAAGCAGAAAGGCAACAGAATGAGAAGAGGCCAAGAATTAATCTGGGCTGCAGGCTAGAGACTGCCTTCCCTATCAAGGACTGGTATCAGAGTATAGGCAAAGAGAAAAAGAGAGGTAGCCTAAGCGAAAGACCAGCACTGGTAGAGTTTTAGTAGGATCTAGAAAAGAAGCTGCTGTTAAAAAATGTTAATTAGAAGGGCACACAAAATACTGCATAACTATAGAAATCAATCAGAGGATAACAGAAAGGACTGGGAAGCGAGACTCGATAAGAAATTCACAAAAAAACAATGGAGGAATATATTTATGGCTCCCAAATATGCAACAAAGCCGAAAAAAATTAGGAACTTTGCTTGTAAGTGTTTGCATTGGTATTTTTATACCTCACACAAATTCCAAAGTATTTTTCCTCAAGTAGGCTGCAAAATATGTGGGAGGCTTGACAGGGAAGAAAAAGGAACTTTTTGGGGAGTGTACAGAATTGGCAGACTTTAAAAATTCCCTGGAAGTTACCCTATCAGAAATACTGGGTGAGCAAATCAGTGCAACTAAGAAAGTGATTTTTTTTTTAACTGTGATACAGAATTGGAATTGCCTAGACATTGTAAAGCCTTGCTGAGTTAAATTTTGGTGGCTACCAAAAAAAAACAATTACTAGAAAATATAAATCAAAGTGTAAACCAGCTATACTAGAAGTACTGAATATAGTAAAAGACAAAACAACTAGACGTATGATCTTTAGAAAAGGATAGGAGCAAATTATATAGGGGAAAAAAAGGAATTGTGGGAACAATATAGGCAGAATAATGTTTGGAGGAATAGTGGGGTTTAAGGAAAGGCAGGACTTGAATGAGCATTGTAATGTTTGACTCAATGACTGGATAGGCTACAAGTCTGCAACTGAAAATACACCAATATGGTTTGTATTCACCTATGTAAATATATGATTCCCTACACCATAAGCGGTAATTTAATTAACATATTTCTTGTTTAAAAAATATTGTTTGGGGGAACAGTCTGAAGCTTTGTCTATAAGGGATAAAACTTTAGGATTAATGCCCAAGTCCACAACTGATCTCACTACTGTCATCCAGAACAGGAAGTTATCCAAAAGAATTGCTAGCATCCTGACAAAGATGCACATTTTAACGTTTTCAAAACTGCATACAAAAGAAAAAAATTTGGAAGTTTCACTCCACCGTTTTCTTCTGGACCAGGGAAGCTATTCAGCTTTATTCTGATTCTTTCTACCATACACAAAAGAGGAAATACATCCATTAATTGATCAGTAGTATTAATTTGGACTAGGAGAGAGAATTATTACAGAAATACAACTATTGCTGATTAAAAAAACGATCACATTAATGATGGCTACTCTTGCTAAGAGAGTAAATATAAGGTTATTATTGGACAGAGATCACCTTATCAAATTAATTAATAGCATATTGAAAGAAATGTATGAATAAATCAAAAATTCGAATTATTAATGGAGAATTAAGAGAGACCGAGCCAAATGAGGATAATGGCACTACCCAACCACATTTAACAAAAGCACTGAAATAACCATATTGTACAAACAGGGACTTGAAAGTAATATTAAAACTGGAAAAATATAATAGATATTAATCCACAGTTATATAATAAATTGGGGAACAAACTACACTATATATAAAGATAGCAAAAATACTTTGGTTACTTCAGAAAATATTTGGGAAGAACAAAACAAATCAGAATTTTGGAATGATGGAGTGTGGAACATTGTCAACAGTATGATTTTATTTACAAATCTGACACTAGAGAAGCAGGACATAATAAAAATAATACATGTGAGAGAAATCAGCAGTGGGAGTATATTTTGCACAATGTAAATCTTGTCCTGCATGTTATGGTAGAATAAATGTGCATCTGTAATAAAGATAAAATTAATGCATTTTATAGGCACAATGTTATTCTATATAAATTTAAAACAAAAAATAAACTTAGAGAAACTGATGTTTTTGGAACAGGGTGGTTAACAGCTGGACAGCACTAAAGTACATTAGCAGATTACTTTGAATACCTAGTTACCAGGATTAAATGATTTCATTTCTAGTAATATTTTCATAAAAATTAATGCATCAAAACTGTAAGTTATTAACACAAGATGTTTACGAACATATTTTTTGTTTTGCATAAAGAGAAGGCAATTTTATTTTGAGAAAGGAGGAAATGGTTTGTGTATATTAATCTGGGGTAATGAGATCACGTGGTTATACGCACCTTTTAAAAAATACAAGCTTGTGTGTCATAGTGTTTCTGAATAAGTCTAATTTAATAAAACTAATCAAAGTGAAAGTACTTAATTTTTTTTAAACCCTGGTGCATTAATTGCTTTGAATTAACACTGGTGTTTGTTTTTGGCTTTATATATCCTACTTGATAAATCTTTATTTGAATATCTCTTCTCTATCATTTTATTTGTCTCTGCTTTTTGTGACCCTCTTGTTTCAACCTCTCTCTTATATTTTTTCCATTACACTAAGCAGTTGTCTGTCTCATAATATCCTTTAGTCTTCAGTTGCACTTTCCCTCATTTTTGACCATTCTATTTTTCACCTACTCTTAGTTGCTCTCAATAATATTCATTGGCTTCCCTCACCCACCATCTCTTCAGGAGAGAGTGAGACCTATCAATCTGGAATTCAGGTTTCACTACTCCTATAGGCTCATACATCAAATCTCCATTCACAGAATTTGTTGCTACACATTTTATTACATAGGGTGATGTAAATGGTTTCTAGCAGACATTTGTCCTTTGCAGTCTTAGTACATACTTCCTGTGTTTAATTTTTCTACATTTCCTGAGTATCCCCCT
The DNA here is from genome assembly GCF_019279795.1 of Protopterus annectens. Lineage (NCBI taxonomy): Eukaryota > Metazoa > Chordata > Ceratodontiformes > Protopteridae > Protopterus > Protopterus annectens. The sequence goes on from NC_056739.1 coordinate 624,050,979, forward strand.
CACCCAATTTAGCATCCGTCTTCCATTTAGCATTTTATTCTCTATTGTGTATCACATATGCTAGCTTTAACTGTGCTGCCTTGTTGCAATTTTTTAAGTGAAAGGCTCCCCCCTCCTTCTCCTATAGGTACAGTCATAGTCTTCCAGCAGCCCCTTTTCCTCCCAAATGAATCTATGCCCTGCTCTTTGTGTAGATATACAAACACTCTGACTCAGATCAAATACAAATGCCTGACTTGCATATAAAATCAGAGGAACTATGAACATTTTAATATCTTGAGAGAATCAGGATATGTTTGCTCCCTAACCATGTTTCTTTCACTGAGTATTCTCTCCCAGTCAATACTTCTAGGTATTTCATTTTGTAGTTTCCCTACAAATTTGGGTAATCTTATACTAATTTGTGACTCTGTGCATAGCTCACACAGTGAGCCCTAGTTTTTCCCACCTCAGTTTATATCCCGAAATCTCTACAAATTGTCCTAACTCACTAAACAATTTTAATATCTCTTGTTATGGATTTGTTAAACACACTGACACCATTGAACAGTGGCAGTCCCTGCCCACTTCCACTCCATCTCTACCCACTAATGTGCTCCTGCCTTATTTTTTGTGCCAATGATTCTAAATAATTAGCACATAACAGGGGGTTAAGGGCACACCCGTCCCATTCCATTCCCTCTGCTGAATTCTAGCATGATTCTACCATTTGGGTCTACTTCAGAACAACAAAAACCCACTTACCCAAACATCAGTACATATCGAGACAACTTTGCCAAAATCATTAACGAATGAACACTCGGATGACTAAAACATTACTGTGGGAAAGGAACCAGTTGGGCCACCATGGAGAACCTTGCCTCTTTCCCCACTGTAGAGTGATCTTGGAGTTGGTACATTTAATTGTGTGTGTGTGTGTGGGGGGGGGGGGTCCACAACCCACCACATAGGGAGTGTGGAGGTGAATTTGCTTCATATTTTATTTTTTCTGGTGCTAGACACGTGGCTTCTTACTTTGAGTTTTTACTCAGTGACCCGAGTGTTTGTTCTTTAGTGATTTCGGAGAAGTCGTCTCGGTCTTTAGAGATTGGGGTAAGTCCGTTTTCATTCTTTCAAAGTAGACCCCTACCATTCACCTTTATTTTTGCTGTTTATCCTTTTAATATTTCCTGCATTATTTATAGAAATTCATGGACTGTTACTAGGCTAACAACTCAAGGAGCTTTCTAAGCCTAGCCAAGTTTTCCCAAAAGAATAATGATGCCCTGCATCCAAAACAAGACACTGAGTGCCAGGCATTTATAAAGCCATATGGAATCCCATTCCATTCATTATTTCCCACAGCTCTTACAGAAAATCCAACCAAATGTTTTTTCTACATCTAAACTAATTTAATCCAGAACTTGTCTAAATAATCCTTATTGATCTGTGATTAAGTATGTAGTAGTTTGGTAAGAGTTACTTGAATTTAAATTTAATTTTTACTACTTTTTCTCACTTTGCAGGAAGGAAGGGATAGCTTATAGACACGAAGATTTACTTAGATTTATATTTTGTTTTACCTTTAATTTTCATTATTAAAAAGGGATTGGTTTTAGACAGGCAAAGTCTAGCCATCCTAAGGGGCCTAAGTCAGCTATAAATGTTCACAGACGACAGACAGGACAATCCAGAGCTTATCTAAACAATTATGTCTTGGTTTGTGATTTAATGATCTTTGCTGTTAAAAACAGGTGCGACTACAAGCAATAGTGAGCAGAAGCTACTGCGCACATTCGCACGCGATGTAAAGGAATTCCATGTTTTCTGTAACTTTCACAACACGTATTGTCACAGCAACAGCTTTATTGCAATTAATATTTATTTGCATATGGTTTCTGAAATTCTCCTCATAGAAGGTGATTTAAATTCTCTTTGTATTCTGTGATAACTGATTTTGATTTTTTATAGCTGAATATACAGTCCTTAAATGAGCATGCCATTAATGATTTGCTAAAGAACAAATATCTTGTGCAGTGTAATAAATCCTATGCATATTTAAACATCTGATAACACTATTGATCTGTGTTCCTTCATGTCAATAATTAGTAGTGAATCTAAACTTACAGATGATAAATGCAATTGTGCAACTGGCAAGGCTTGGAGAACTGGTATTATAATGACCCCCCATTAATATTCCAAAACATGCACGCTCATTGGTCAGCTTGCACATTGTAAATCAGACTTATACTAATGGAAAAAGGTCCGGTCGCCCGGAGTTTTTCCATTACTATAACTCTTTTTTTTTTTTTTTTTTGGATAGCAACATAGAATGGAAGAACTCCGTTGCTGTTATCTCGCTATGTTAAACGAGTTTCCCCATGATGCGTGTAGCAGAAATGTATGCAATGTCCTATCCATTTTGAAATGGTCTGTTTTGAGATAGCTTTTCCTTGTGATCCTGCAGCATAGGCTACAAAGAGCTGGTCAGATTTTCTGAAAGCCTTAGTTTTATCCAAGTAGTAACGTAATTGCCTGTGAATGTCCAAAGAGTGCAGGAGTCTTTCTCCTTTGTTCTGGGGATTTGGAAAAAAGGTGGGCAAATTAATGGTTTGGTTTAGGGCCACACTGGATACCACCTTTGGCATAAAGGAAGGGTTAGTTCGTAGAGTGACTATCTTGATGAAAAATGAGGAAAGGCTCCACTGCCATTAATGCCTGTAGCTCTGAGACTCTTCTAGCTGAAGTTATTGCTAGTAGCAGGGCAGTTTTCCATGAAAGAAATTTTAAATCAGCTGAAAAAGCTGGTTCAAAGGGCGGCAGTTAAGCTTTTCCAGAACAAAGTTGAGATCCCAAGTAAGTGTTGGTGCTCTCCTGGGCGGTCTTATGTTCTTAGCCCCTCTGAGGTACTGTCTTAGGAGTGGATGTGAAAATAAAGGAGGATCCGTGTTGCAATGAGCTGAAATTGCTGAGGCGTGGATTTTAATAGATGAAAAGGAAAGTCCTTTGTGCAACGTCTCAGTTAAATATTGTAGAATATGAGGAATGTTTGGATCAAGGTGATTTTGGTCTTTAGCCTGGTTCCAGGCACAAAATCTTTTCCATTTGTTTGAATAGGTTTTCCTGGTGCTGGGCCTCCTGACCTCCAGAATGACATCCATAACAGCTTTGGATAGAGGTGCTGGCTGGTTGTTTAGGTAATTTGCCATGCAGCCAGGTTTAAAGTCTTGAGCTGGCTGTGTAGAATCTGATTGTCTCGCTGGGTGAGCAGGAGAGGAATTTGTGGTAAAATCCATGGTGGGCCGTGGGCCATGTTCCTTAGAATTGGATACCAGTGCTAGCGTGGCCAGTCTGGTGCAATGAGTATCATTTGTGGCCTCTCTAATCTGACTTTCAGCAGTACCTTTGCTAGAAGAGGCAGTGGAGGAAAGCCATACACTGTTAATGTTTTCCAACTGAATGAGAGGGCGTCCACTTTCCAAGCTTGTGGGTGGAATGTCCTTGTGCAAAATTTTTGAAGTTGGTAGTTTTGGGGGTTGGCAAACAGATCTATGTCTGGACATCCCCATTTTTGAGTTATCACTGCAAATACTTGTGGATATAGTTTCCGCTCGTGGGGATCCATGATGTTTCTGCTTAGGTCGTCTGCCAAAGTGTTTTTCTTTCCTGGCAGGAATTGTGCTTGTAATTGAACCTGGTAAGACAGTGCTGTGTTCCACAAGGTCATTGCTTGCCTGCATAGAGGGTAGGAATGTGTGCCCCCTTGCTTGTTTATGTACATTACTGTGGTATTGTCAGTCTTTATTATTAGTTGTCCTGGGTGTAAGAGGTCCTTAAAAGCTGTTAGGGCATCCTGTACTGCTAGCATTTCTTTTTGATTGATATGCAGATGCCTTTGATCTGTAGTCCATTTGCCCTGAATGCACTGTCCTGCCATGTGTGCTCCCCAGGCATAGTCTGACGCATCTGTTGTCATGGTTTGCTTGGCTGTGGGTAAGGTGAAAGGCTGACCTTGTTGAGGTGACATGCCTGTGCCCACCATAGAAACTCCTGTTGAAGGCAGGGAATAAGTGGTATCATTGTTTCCAAGCTGTGGCTGTGCTGAGTCCATACGCTTTTCAGGTACCATTGTAATTTCCTCATATGCAGTTTTCAAATGGTATTAGTAGTATGCAAGATGCCATGAATCCCAAGGCCTGCAGAATTTTTCTTGCAAGGAGTTGGGTCTTTGTTGCCATTATTTTGAAGTATTGAGTCAGCTGTTGCTTGTCTGGCATGAGATAAGCCATCTGGGCCGTTGTATTCAAGCTGGCACCCAGGAATATTATCTTTTGTGAGGGCACTAGTTTTGATTTCTTTTCGTTTACTGTGTACCCTAGGCAACTTAGAAGGTGTTTGACAAATGCCAGATGCTTTAAAAGAATGTCCTTGCTTTCTGCTTGAATAAGGCAGTCGTCCAGGTATGGGTATATTTGAATTCCTCTGTCTGCGGTAAGCAATTACTGGTGCCAGGCATTTTGCGAAGACCCTGGGCGCAGTAGATAAGCCAAAGGGCAGTGCAGAGAATTGATAATGGGTTGAACTTGCAATGAAGCGGAGGTATCTTCTGCAATTTTGTCTGATAGGGACATGCAGGTATGCCTCCTTGAGGTCTAACGTTACTAGTCAAGCCGCCTTGCCCAGCATGGGAAGAAGCTGCTGTAGTGCTAGCATCTTGAATTTTGGTACTTGCAGATAGGTGTTCAGAACTGAAAGATCCAGAATGGGTCTCCATGCTTTCTCCTTTCTGGGGACTAGAAAGAGTCTTGAGTAAAATCCTTGTCCTTGCTCCTGTGTAGGTACCTGCTGAATGGCTCACATGTCCATGAGAGATGTAATTTGTTTTTGTGCCTCTGCCCATTGATTTGGTGGCAGGTTTGGCATTCCTTTTATCCTTGGCAAGGTATGAAAGTGGAATCTGTATCCTTGTGAGGCAATGTTTAGGACCCATTTGTCTTTTGTGATAATGTGCCAGTTGTCTGCAAAAAGTGCTAATTTTCCTCCCAAGGGAGCTGTCAAGAAAGATTTGCTTGGTAGTTTGAGGGTCGAGTCATTGTGTTTGTCTTCTGCTAGCTTGGGGCCTGTCTTCTCTTCCTTTCTGAGTAGCAGTACCACATTGGCGAGGTTTGTAAGGGCCTTGTGACTGACCTCTGCCCCTTGGGCATCTGTATTTGCCCCTCTGTGATCTGTCAGAAGCTGGAAAGGACCAGTTTTTTGTTGGCCAATTTCTGCTGAAACGAGGGGGTTGTACCTGTAAAAAATCCTTAACCGTCTGCATAGACTTTGCCTTATCCTCCATTTTCTTTAAAACCTCTTCTGCTTTGACACCAAATAATACATCTTACTGTAAAGGTGCATCCAATAATTTTGCTTTAACATGATCAGGTAGGGTTTGTTCTTTTAACCTAGCATGTCTACGTATGACAGACCCAGTAAAAGCTGCTCTACAGGAAACTTCAAATGAATCAAATCCACATTGTAAAGTATGTTTGCCCACCTGTTCAGCTGCATGCAACAGATCCTGCATTTCCTTGAATTCAGACTGTTCAGAATGTGTGCTCATTTTTTGTTTTTAGACATTAGGAATTGCTGATATTTCAGCATGTGAAACTGAATTTAATGCTCTCATAGCCAGAGTTGCTGAGGTGTATATCTTCTTTCCCCATCTATCTAGGGCTCTGGAATCCCTTTCAGAAGGCACAGGATTTTTAGCCATAGAAGCTTTAGCCCCTTTGGGACCCTGGGAAATTGTTTCTGGGTCAGTCACAGGGCTTTTATAAAGGAATTTGTGTGAATCAGGTACTCTGTAGTATCTGTCTGGTTTGGCTGGAGCAGGAGGTAGAGAGTATGGATTTAGACTAGACTCCAAGTAAGCATCATCCACAATGTCTAAAACTGGAGGGAGAGCAAGTGGTCTGTGCTGGGGTAGTAAAAGGAACTCTTGGTGCCTTTTCTTAGAATCAGAGTAGTCCTGGCCTTCCCAGTGGAAATGTTCCCTCATGGTATGTAAAGTTTCCCCAAAGGAGTAGTCTTCAGGGGGAGATGCTGAGGGAATAGAGTCTTCAGCATCAGTGTCTTCATAAGGGGGGAAAAGCGTAATCCTGTTCCTCAGAAGAATCTGAGGAAATTGAAACCTGGTCAGAGGAAGCATAATCCTCCTCTTGTCTTGGTCTTTTATCTGGAGGGAGATGGGAACCCCTGATTAGGGTAATCAAATCTTCAGCCATCTTAAGCATCTGTTTCTTAGGCATAGGGCCTTGAACTGGAGACTGACGTACAGTCTTTTTTTTAGTTTTAATGGAGTTTTAAGCGTAGTATAAGATTTAATGGTGAGTGAAGTTGGTCTGAAGACAGCTTCTGCAACCGAAGGTGTTTCTACTTCACCGGCATCTCCTTCTGCTCCGGTGTTGGAAGGGCCTAATGAAGATGGCTGTGACGGCCTAGTACACTCCACTTGAGAATCCGCAGCTGTCTGGGGTTCCAATTTTGAGGTAGTCAGGGGCTGCGTAGGTGCCTCACTGAAAACAGGAGAACCGGCACCAGGCCCAGCAGAGGCCTCAGAATCTGGCTTGGTCCTAGGCTGCCTGTCCTAATCCTTGCGTTTTTTATGCATGCCAGTCGTTGGCTGCTCCAACGGCATGATATAATTAAATTTCCTACCAAAGTAATGTTGTGCGAAGTCAAAACGGCATTTGATAGTGCGTTTATTAAACCTAGCACAAAACCGACAACTTGTGACGTCGTGGTCTGGGCCTAGGCAAGGAATACAATAAGAATGGAAGTCCTTATGAGGTATTTGCTTCCCATAAGAAATGCAATTGTTAACTTTTTCTGAAATCGGACTGAGGCAAGAAAAGGTTCCCCAACGGGGTACTTAGCTTTACTAAAAACTTTGGAATGAAATTCGATTCGAAAATCTCAGGTGTCGGCCGACCGGCACTTGCGAACTGCTTCTGCTTCGGGCACCGCGTGGCAAGAAAGACTGAAGAAAATGTCGTCTGATTACTCTTGTATACCCCTGGTGCACTGACGTCAGGGAAGAAGCGACAGCAACCGACGCCGGACCAAAACTTTGGAACTCTGGCCGACTGCGGGACCACCTGATGGCAGGATAACCCAAGTGTGATGACTGCAGCAGGGTAACACGATGAACATCTGCCACAGAATACAGGACAGCTGCGGAAGGGCAGCAAGGAGGCATTATAAAATGCCATTATTTAAGAAAAGTATTTTTTTCTTAAATAATGTCATTGTATAATAGCAATAACCCACTTCTGGGTGTGGGTAATGCTAAATTTACCCACGGTTGTCTTTGTTTGGCCACTCAGGCTTTGTCTTCGTGACCAAACTACACCAACCATGGGTAAATCCAGCATTACCCACACCCAGGCATGGGTTATTTCTTAATTAACTGACTGGACTGATGAGATAAATAATGTTAGGCAAAAAACATTTAGGAAAGGATGGTTCTATTGTCTGTAAGGATCGCTTAACCCCATAAATAAGACAATGCCACTGACAACTTTGGCATGCTGGATACAAATATTGAGTAACCTGATGGAGTATACTACTGACATGCTGGCATAGCTATGGGCACTTGTGCCAACAGCTAAGCCAACATAGTGATGGTTCGATGGGAAAGCATTTATGTCATGGGTGATGGACAGTACAAACAATATACAAGACTATTTCGTCAGTTTGCGGATAACTCTACTCTGTGGAACGGAGAGCAGGAACAGTTAGAGACCTTTTTCGATTATTTACAAAACAGCAGTACATTTCTCTAGAGAACACTGAATTTTTGGATATCTAAGTAGTCCGTAATTCAGATGGGCAGTTTAACACTTAACTACATAGGAAGGGATGTTGTAGAGCCATTTACATTGTACAAGTATGCACCTCCCATGTTTTTAGAAATGTGGTTAGAGGGCAGGCCATAAAGACATCTAGACTTTATGCTAGAGACCAAGAATTTAATGCTGAGATGCATAAAATGAAAGTTGATTTTTGGGGAGGGGGGTACAAGTAAGATGTTGATGAGACAATAATATTAACCAAAGGTTCCATCAGGGTTTCTTTTGTCTGCTGGGCTGTTTCTACTCTCCATACACCAGAATTCAATGAAAACATTGGCCGATAATGTCATGAGGTCAGACAGCGTGGGAAAAGAAGTAAAAAGCATTACTGGGATAGCTAAAAATCACAAAATACATCATATTTTTGAAGAAATGGACTGTATTTTTACAGTTAGGGTTCATTGTGATGCTGAAAATGTAAGAACATTGAAGGATTTCGTTGAGGGTAATGCTAGTAACATTATTTAATTTAAAAAGCATTAGGTCAGTGTGTGCTATATTTAGTTAAGGAATGTTATATATATGTCTAGTTTATTATAATGCCTGCCAAATATTAATTGATTAGTATTTAGTTTTATAGTGTAGTATGTTAAATTGGTAACTAAATATTAATTTGTGTCTAAAATCGAATGCTGCAGCTAAATAAGTGATCTGTATCTTATAGGGGTGAAGTGTATAGTTGTGTGTTCTATAAGCTTTGTAAGTCTCAGGTATCTGCAAATGATATCCAAAGCTCAACGGATTACTTTGTTCGGGTCTATAAATGGTCTGTTTATTTTAGGTGTGTGATTTTGATTTTCAATAATAGATTTTAAAATAATATTTATAAATATGCCATTACCCTTGGAATGCCAGATACAGTTACACTTGCCTGCTTACTGTCTGTGATAAGATATAGTATTATCGATTTATAGGGAGTTACTTCTAAACTAATGTGTACAATTATAACAATATATACCAATCCAACCCTTTGCACCTGTAAGCATAACTAATTCCATGTTATGATCTGCTAAAATGATATATATACCAAGTCTTTTAGAAAATATGATTCATATACTCTTTTATTAACTGTTCTAAGCATCTTTGTGCCTTTAAATGTACATTTTAGATTTATATGTTAGTATTAAATAGTTTTTGGAGTGGTATGAGGGTGTAGCTGTGAATGCTGGGTGACACTTGGACTATCGAGGTTAGTATTTATGTCTCCCTGTTGCATACCTGTAACATTTATTTTATACAAAAATGTTTAACAGTATATTTGTATCTTTTACATTTGCAAATAAAATCATATCAGGGAGATGAGTGGTTAGGCATGGCTATAAGGTTAGGAGCATGGATGTCAGAACATCAGTTTTGAGTACAGTTTATTTTTTGTGTGTTAGAAAAGGAACTATCATTATATGGACAGTCCCCGGTGAAACTAGTATCTCTAATGACCCTATTTTGTTTTTATTGTTATTTTCTGAACTTATAGTTAGATGATTAGGGTGAATTCTTGGACTGTAAATGGTCTTCAGGACATTAAAAAAAAAAAAGCTGGTTATGTACCTGATTTATCAAGACAAATCAAACATCATTTTTTTACAAGAGACGCATATGACAAATGACCAATGGGACAATATTAAAAAAAGAAATTGGATTAGACGAATTATATCAGCACAGAGCAACCTTGCATCAAAAGGTACAGCTATTTTAATTAAAAAGTCCTTCCTGGAGAAGTGCTTGATACTAAATTTGATTTGAATGGAAGATGGTGTTTATTCATATTTATTGCTCATACCCACAAGTTAAGTCCCCGATTTTGTTTTTGAATGTGTATAGTCCATGTTCAAACCAACATTTGTTTATCCAAGAAATACATAATCTGCTACTTCCACACCATGATCATTTCTTCATTATTGGTGGTGACTGGAATGCTCTTATTGATCCATCAAATGATAGCTCGAATAAGAACAGAAAACAGCCCACCCAAATAACTGCTTCTATTCAAGATTTGATGAATAGCTTAGTTGTGACCCTTTTTAATATCTGAGATTGACAGGGAGTCTAATAAATTCACTTTCTATTCGGCCTCACATAAGGTTTGGTCTAGGATTGATCATTTCTTCATCTCAAATGCTTTCTCGACTAAAATTGCTAATTTTGCTCATGAGGCCAGATCTATATCTGATCATTCGAATATATCACTTGGCATTAACCCTATCCAAAAATGCAATTATGACAGTAAGATTTCCCTTTATCACTAAATAGTAACATTCTGAAAAAAAAAATGACATTTTGCAGGAGGTTAATGAATATCTAAAACACTTAGAAGCTGAATCATTGCTTTCCAATATCCCTTTAGCTATACAATGGGCAGCAGCTAAAGCTGTCAGAGGAATACTTATCCAAAAAGCATCTTATTATAAAAAGAAAGAGTCTGTACATTAATAACCTCACAAGAGTGTTTAAAAAAATTGATGCAGAACTGCAAAAAGATTTTTCCCCTGATTTGGAAATTAAACTTCACGGAATTCAGAAGGAAATATATTTTTTCCACCAAAACTACTCTCTGACTGAATTAAAGCTTCTACATAGATACTCAGAATGGGCTCAAACTCCATCCAAGACTCTAGCAAGACTAATCAACGAAGGACCAAACTATATAAAGGACAAAGTACAAAGGGAAAATCCTGTATAGAAATAGTGACATTGTAAATTCATTTGTAGATATTTACACGGAAATCTACAATCCCAAAACTCAATTCCAAAAAGAACAATACACAGACTTCCTCAATAAGCTTAATGTCCCAAAACTATCTTCCACACAAATTACCCAGTTAAAAGCCCCTATAACACTAAATAAAATAACTGCAGCTATTAAAAAACTGAAACCTAATAAGGCGCCAGGCCCGGATGGATTTACAGGTGAATTTTACAAAATTTTCTGCAGTAATCTTACAAAAATCCTACTTAGCATGTATAATCGTATCATATCAGAAGGGATTATGGACAAGTATATGAATAATTCCAAAATTATTTTCATCCCAAAACCGAACTCTGACAAATCAAACCCTCTTAACTATAGGTCTATTGCCCTTATAAATGTAGATATGAAAATTTTACCTACCATTTTTGCAAATAGAATTCAGAAAGTGATGGCGTCAATTATTTCTCCAGAGCAATTGGGTTTTATAAAGCAAAGACAACTTTGTGATAATACTCTCACTTTGCATACATTATTAATGTTCCTCGAAAAGGATAATCATCCAATATACGCTTTAAAGTTAGATGCAAGTAAGGCCTTTGATAATGTGGATCTCATCTTCTTATATGTAACAATGGAATACTTAATTTCCCAGATATGGTCATTAATACTGTTAGGATGATGTATAAAAATGCCTCTACTTCCCTTTATATAAATAAAACATTATCAGATCCAATTAAAATTACAAATGGCACCAGACAGGGGTGACCGCTATCACCCTATCTTTTTAACTTGTATCTTGAACCTTTTCTTATCTGGATCAAACAGATGACCTATCATCATATCCCAAAAATCTATAACATCAAAATAAAGTACTCGGCGTTTCCAAATGACCTTAACATTTACTTTGAGCTTCCTAACACAGACCTCCAGAAAATTCGAAACTCTATTGATCTCTTTTCTAAAGTTGCTAACTATAAGCTTAACCCCACCAAATCATCTTGTTTTCCTTTGAATCCTAAGAAGCATTTAGGATACTACTTCCCCCTTTCTGACATACCTCTTAAATATTCAATAAAGTATCAGGGTATAAACTTCACGCACTCTCATCAAGAACTTATGAAAACTAATCTTTATAAAGTTTGGGATCAAATAAACAATGATCTAACCAGATGGAAAAATATTAACCTTTCACTGTTATCAAAATCTGGTATTATCAAGATGAATATTCTACCTAGAATTCTTTTCCATTTAAACTCTTGTTTTCCTTAATATTCAAAAAAACTTCCTTCGTAAAATGGAGACAACAATTTCTAAATTCTTATGATTCCCTAAATCAACCAGAATAGCATACAGGAAATTAAGTATCCCAAAAGCTAAGGGTGGATTAAGTCTTCCAGATTTCAGTCTTTCTGCAAGCCGGTTAATAAAAATAACAAGTTATGATCCATATGACGAATCTTGGTCTCCAATATGGGTCAAGATCTGGTATAACTATATACGTTCATTCAAATTTAATCCTCAATCTATCCCCTTTCTCACACCTGTTGGTGAATTTAACATTACGTTTTTGCCTCTTCTAAAAACAAAATTCTTATTTTTCATGATCTGATGAAATCCCTTAATTTGCAAAATACAATCCCCATTCTTCAACCCATACATCTGAATCCAAATTTAAAAATCAGTAATAAAATGACTGACCTATCAAATTTTCCTATTATCAAGAATGTTACAGTCTGGCATTTTTATAGTACAAAAAATGCAGCAGAGGTTAAAACTTTATTTGGGGCTCCTAATAAATATGATCCTATTTTAAGACAACTCAGCTCACTTATAAAACAAATTCCTTAAATACAGAGTTATGGAACAAGATATTCAATTAACACAATCAATCATCAATTCGCTCTCCCTAAAAAAAGAATGATCTCACATACTTATAAACTTGTGTCGTCCATCATACATAGTCATTCATTTTATTTTCCAAATACTGGGATTCAATACAGGATGAAATCTTTAGCAAATCTAAGTATGAAGCAATCATAAATACACTAAACTTGACCCCCTTCAAAAATCTAATTTACGCACAACTAATGATAAATAATCTCTTTCTACACCCCAGCTGTTTTACAAAAATTTGGATGCAATAAAAACTTAACATGTCCTTTCTGCACTCTCCCTCATGTTGACATAATACACATGTTCTGGAGTTCTAAGACCATCTATAAACTCTGGTGCTCCCTCAGAATTCAATTAGAAAAAAATGGGGTATGAGAAAAGTACATTTTCTTGGCAAACTATGATCCTTAATATTGTTCCTATTCAAATCAATGGTATTCGCCGTCATGTTCGTCTCAGTTTGTGCTCTCCTTAAATATTTTATCACTAAAAATTGGATCAACCCCTCAGCAATTTCATGGGAAAACTTTAAGGATATGGCAATAAAATATATATCAGCGCACAAAATATGCACAAATAGCAAAAAGAAAAATAATTATTTTAAAAAATATTGGGAAAATCTCTTTAATCTAATCCGGAATAAGTAAAATCCAGCAAAATATTTTCTTATACATCTGCATTCCAAGCTGGATCCTTTTTGTTCTAGGTACAGTCTAAAATTATTTGATAATGTAGACATTACATTTTACTAATTGTCTTATGTCATTTTTATTCTGAGAGGTCCTCTGACATCCATGATGTAAATATATTGTAAATAGGTTTTTAGGACATGTATAGTTTACTTTAGGTGGTGTACCCCCAAAATAGTTAATAGTTTATACTTTATATACTAGTATGCTATCTGATTATAGTTATCCTCCTCTTGGGAGGGCTGATTTCTATTTGTATTATGTTTTTCTGGGGCACCCTAGTGAATGTTTTACCCATTCAGGAGTAAGGTACTTGCTACAATAACTGCTTGTCTATAAATCAAAACGTGTTAACTGTTTGTATTAATTTAAAATGTACTTTACTTTCTTTTTCTTGGTTTGCTGTACCTTACAAGTTCCCTATCTTATATTTATTTGCATTTCTTTTTTGTAAAAGTTTTAAAACTAATAAAAATATTTTTGAAAAAAAAAACAACAACATTAACCAAAGGTAAAAGAACTATAAGTGCTAAGCCTTATTTTTCATCTCCCTATAGGGAAATCTCAGTTAGTTATGTAAGGAAAAATGTTACAGTTACCTTAAGTTTATAGCATGAATGTTGATGAATTAAAACACATTTTTATGACAAACTGTTATATATTACACACTGACAGAAATCAGTGCGATGGCGGGAGAATAGGAGGTTTTTGTATAAAAATAAAAACATCTCTTAAAAGAAGACACTGTTTCCCTATGAATATTCATCCTAGATCAGATAAGGGTTCTACAAAAGTAAAGTGTGGGAAGTGTGCTTTTTGTTGCTATATAAATGAATCAGGGATTTTTTGTTTGCCCCGACACAGATGTTTATACATTTACAGCTGCAGCTAACTGTGAAACCAATAATTTGATGCATCAAGCTATCTGCACTTGTAAAAAAAAATGTTGGCAAAACTAATAGAAGACTAAGGGAACCCATAAGGGACCATCTTTATTGTGTAAGGAAAGGTCTCAGATGTAGTGCTATTGCCAAACATTTGTTAAAACATGGACAGTCATAGTTTTCAATTATTAGTCATGGATACTATTAAAGATCGTCCCAGACAAGGGGACAAGGTTAATGATGCACAATTTGTTGAACTAAGATGAATTTTTAAGTTAAAATCACACTTGGGACATGGACAATGAATATTTATCTATGAAACCTGTTTTGAAAAGAAGGCTGAAAAGGTGATTTTTAAATGTCTTTTTACTTTTGTTTCTATAAGTGTTTAACTTATTTATGACTGAAGTTTCTTACTGTGTATGCAGTAGCTTAATTTGTGGTTTGTCTGAAAAGAAGGCTGGAAAGGTGATTTTTACATGTCTTTTTTGTTTGGTTTTCATAAGTGTTCTATTTGCAACAGCAGTATTTTTGCTGTGTATACAGTATCTTAGCAACTTCTGACACGTTTGAATCTCATTGGTGAAAAAAGGCACACTTTTACTTGGTAGTTAGTATTTAAATGTTAGTTCAGTGTATGATAAATAATTACAGTAAAAGCGCTAGCCCTAACCCTGTTTTATTGCATATATATTGCATATATTGCTCAGGTTATATGATACATAATATATGTGAAGCATAATGTTTGCTATGCTAATATAGTTTGATTACTTTTACATGAATTTGTGTGTGTCACAAGTGATGATCCAATAAAGGTGTTTGGGGGGGGGGGGGTTTACACTTCTTTTGACCATTGTAATACATTCTATTACAGGTGTTCCTGTCATCATCAGCGATATTACACTTCTGACCATTGTAATCCATTCAGCAATTACAGGTTACTTAATTTCATAACCAGCAATATTTCACTTGTTTTGACCACTGTAATTTGTTCTGCTAATTAAGATGTTCCCACCATAAACAGCATTGTTTCTTCTTTTGACCATTGTAATTTGTTCTACTATTACGCGTGTTCCTACTGTAATCAGGGTTATTAGGCTTCTTTTGACCATTGTAATCCATTCTACTATTACAGGTGTTCCTATCATAATAAGCGTTATTACACTACTTTTCACCACAGTAATTAGTCTGCCAACTAACTCATTACACTCCCAGAAAATGCATTCCTAGTTACCTCTTCCCCATCACACCACCAACATTGCTGTCTACCGGAGGAAAAATCCTCGAGTCTACTTGGGGTATAAAAATACCTATGGAAACACAAAGATCTTAAATCTTCTGGAATTTGTTGCATATTTGAGAGATGTACATATCCTCCCCATTGCTTCTTTCTGAATTGCTTATCCAATCTTTCTTACCTATCCTTTCTAACCTCCTCTGACTAATTCTTATAGTCATCATGCCATATTTTATATGCTCCTCTGATTGATTCTTATAGTTATCATGCCATATTTTATATGCTCTCTTTTTCTTTTAACAGCAGCTTCAAGTTGAGATTCTACTGAAAGCTTTACCAATGATGGTCTTTCACTTAGGATCCCCCTATTTCTCTCTGCTTAAACTGATATCAGTCCTTGATAGGAAGGCAATCTCTACCCTGAAGTTCAAATAAATTCTTGACCTCTTTCCATTCTACTACTTTTCCATCTCTAACTACTTGCACCCAAATACCTTGGTTCTTTTGGAAGTTTTCTCCAATAAATTACAACACCCTCTTGCCTTATGTCTGTATCCCTAATTGCATGAATTTCTACTGTCAGAATCTCATTTCTCCATTCCTATGTTGGCTTTGTTCTTAGAATACTTTCTGCTATGTTAACAATATAATATTCTGTATGGTTATTGTTATTCTCCCCAAGGATTCTTTTTTTTCTTTCAGCTGCTCCAGTTAGGGGTCACCACAGCGGATAATCTGTTTCAATTTCTTCCTGTCCACTGCATTTTGCTATGTCACACCAACCACCTGCATGTCCTCTCTCACCGCATACATAAACCTTATATGTTAGGCCTTCTTCTACCTGGCACCTCCATCCTTACCATCCTCCTCCAAATATACCCAGCATCCCTCCTTCAGCACATGTCCAAACCAATGCAATCACGCCTCTCTGGCTCTCTCTCCAAACTGTCCAACCTGAACTGACCCTCTAATATACTCATTTCTAATAATGTCCATCTTCGTCACACCCAATAACAAATTTTAACATCTAACTCTGCCACCTCCAGCTCTGACTCATCTTTTCGACAGTGCCACTGTCTCCAACCCATATAACATAGCTGGTCTAACTACCCTCTTGTAGACCTTCCCTTTCACTCTTATTGGCACTCATCTGTCACAAATCATTCCTGACACTTCTCCACCCTGCCTGCACTCTCATTTTCATCTCTCTTTCCACACTCACTGTTACTCTGAATTGTTGATCCCAAGTTTTTAAACTCATCCACCTTCGCCAAGTCTACTACCTGCATCCTTGCCATTCCTCTGTCCTTCCTCCCATTCACACACATTCTTAGCCCTGATGACCTTCATTCTTCCCCTCTCTCGAGCGCATCTCCACCTCTTCAGGGTCTCCTCTACCCACTCCATATTCTCACTACAAATCACAATGTCATCCGCAAACATCATAGTCCATGAGGACTACTGTTTGATCTCATCTGTCAACCTATCCAGCACCACTGCAAAGGGCTCAGAGCTGATTCTTGAGTAATCTCACCTCCACCTTGAGCATATCCATCACTCCTACCACAGACCTCACCACCGTCACACTGCCTTCGTATATATCCTGTACCACTCTTACATACTTCTCTGCCATTCCGGACATCCTCATACAATACCACAACTTCTCTGTTGACACAATACCACAACTCCTCTGTTGACACCCTGTCACTTGCTTTCTCTAAGCCTACAAAGACACAATGCAATTCCTTCTGACTTTCTTTATACTTCTGCATCAACACCCTCAGAGCAAGCATTGCATCTGTAGTGCTTTTCCCTGGCATGAAACCATACTGCTGCTTACTAATCATCACATCCCTTCTTAACCTAGCTTCCACGACTCCTTCCCATAACTTCATGTTGTGGCTGATCACTATTACTCCTCTGTAGTTACTACAGCTCTGCACATCACCCTTATTCTTAAAAATTGGTACCAATACACTTCCCCAATCCTCAGGCATCCTTTCACTTTCCAAGAATCTGTTAAACAATGTGTTAAAAACTCCACTGCTCTCTCTCCTAAACACATTCATGCTTCCAAAGGTATGTAATCTGGACCAACAGCCTTTCCATTCTTCATCCCTCTCATAGCTGTCCTTACTTCCTCCTTGCTAATTCAATGCATTTCCTGATTCACTTTACCCACATCAAACAACCTTCTCTCTCTCTCTCTCATTCTCTTCATTCACCATTCCCTCAAAGTACTCTTTCCATCTGCTCAACACACTCTCCTCACTTGTGAGTATGTTTCCCTCATTCTCTTCATTCACCATCCCCTCAAAGTACTCTTTCCATCTGCTCAACACACTCTCCTCACTTGTGAGTACGTTTCCCTCATTATCCTTAATCACACTATCCTACTGCACATTTTCCCCAGCTTGGTCTCACTGTGTAGTCAATCGGTACAGGTCCTTTACTCCCACCTTAGTGTCCAACTTTTCATACAACTCGCCACATGGCTTATCCTTTACCACCTCTCTCCTCACCATACACCTCATCTCCTTGTACTCCTGTCTACTTTCTTCATTTCTCTGACAATCCCACTTCTTCACCAACCTCTTCCTCTGTATACTCTC
This sequence comes from Protopterus annectens, assembly GCF_019279795.1. NCBI lineage: Eukaryota > Metazoa > Chordata > Ceratodontiformes > Protopteridae > Protopterus > Protopterus annectens. Next base: position 624,068,857 of record NC_056739.1, read on the forward strand.
CTGTACTTCCCCAGGTCTCATTGCTCTCCTTCCTCTGTCCAGATGTTACACCAAGCACCTTTCTAGCTGTCTCCCTTACCACCTCTCTGCTGTGGCTGCCCAGCTATCTGGTAGCTCTTCACTGCCTCCCAGTGCCTCTCAACTCTTCCCTGAACTCCACGTTACAGTTATCCTTTTTCAACTTCCACCATTTGATCCATGGCACTGCCCTCATTCTCTTCTTCTAGATCGACAATGTCATCCCACAGACCACAACTCGACACTAACTACGCATTCACCTGTCACTACTTTGCAGTCTCCAATCGCCTTCAGACTGGCCCTCTTGCATAGAATATAACCCACCTGTGTGCATCCTCCTCCACTCTTCTAGGTCACCTTAGACTCCTCCCTCTTAAAATACATATTCACCACAGCCATGTCTACACTTTTGCAAAGTCCACTACCATCTGGCCTTCTGCATTCCTCAACACCATACCTACCCCATCACCTCCTCACCCCCTCTGTTCCATTACCAACATGACCACTGAAATCCACTCCAATCACCACTCTCTCTTACTCTTGGGTACACACTCAACCACTTCATCTACCTTGGTCCAAAATGTTTCTCTCATTTCCAACTCACACCCAACTTGCGGAGCGCACACACTATTATTCATCATCACACCATCAATTTTCAGCTTCATGAACATCACTGACACTTTCTTCACCTCCAAAATACTCGACATACTCTACCTTTGTGTAAATAAGGCAAAGTTTCAACCATCCAATGAAGTAAAAAATGGGTTAATGAAGCAATATCAACACACAAAGCTTTAAAGTCAAATGAGACTCCATCAGTGTTACAACGAATTAAAAAAATGCAATATTTAAACTAATTCCAGCTTATCAAATTCACATAATCAAGCACAAAGCTAACCTCCCTACATAGACAGATATAAATACTTAAATTTAAAACAAGCAATACAAATAAATAGTACGCAATAAGTTTATACATATATACCACTTTCAGATAGCAAACATTCAGGTAACACATTTCTCACTCTTTTAGAAGCAGTTTAATACTATTTTTAATATTTAAACCAGGTAGTCTATCTGCCCTGAAATAATCGAGCCACCTATACTCTTAAGTTCTGTCTTGTTAGTTGGATCCCCCCACGCTTACCCAAATCTTTTTGTAAGACACTAAATTTAAAGACATGATCTTCTCCAAATTGTATATGTTTTGCTAAAGCATTTGTCTCTACTTGTCTCCTAATTTCCAAAATGTGGGAGGCTATAAGTTTTTAATTTCTGGTTAGTCTTTCCTATATAGAAGCAGGTGCATTTTTCACAACTGGCACGGTAGACCACATTATCAGATATACAGGTTGCAAAAGTACTAAAACAGAAAGGTCTAGTTGAAAAAGGATGTATAAACTCAACATTCAAATTTATATACTTACAAAAAGAAAAACTGTAGCAAGGAAGGGTAGCTTTATTACATAAAATATGCTAATCTTCACATAATTCTTTATGACATAAATACTGCTTCAAATTCCTTTCCCTTTTATATATAAAATGTGGATATTGACCTATTTTCTTTACTTCTTGATCGGACTCTAGAATCCCCCAATTTTTTCTAATTATAGCTCTTATTTGGGGAGTGCATCTGTTAAATTTCATATTGCACCCCACTGACTCAAATCTAGTAAAAAAAATGATTTGAGGCAGAAATCAAGTTCCTTCATGATAACCCCCACCCCATTTCTCCTCCCAGCCGCACCATGTCAGAACAATTTGAAACAGCCTCAGATACACTTGGCCTTACTCCCCTAGCTGGTCTCTTGCATGCACAATATATCAACCTTCCCTCTCTACATCATATCAGCTAGCTCACTCCATTTATCAGTCATACTGCCAACATTCAAAGTTCCTATCCTCACTTCCACACTGCTAACTTTCCTCCTATCTTCCTGCCTCCAGGCATGCCTTCCCCCTCTTCTTCTGCATTGGTCAACAGTAGCCCAATTTCTACCAGCATCCAGCTGGCTAACAGTACTGGACATAGTTAACTCTGGCTTGACCAATCAGGTATGGAAATATGTAATGTTGTCTGCATATTTGATCTGGCAAAATTTGACACCGGATGCCCTTCCTGATGTAACCCTCCCCAATTATCCAGGCTTGGGACCGGCATGAAGAAATACACTGGATTGTGCAACTCCCAAGTGTCTGGGTTATTTATTCTCCCTGAGGTTCTGCATCCAAAATCCGTCTCGTTATTCCTTGAGCTTCACCCCCTGTTTCATCATCCCTTTCCACTCTGAATTATAGGTTTCTGCTTGTGGCATGTATAGCAACCTTAACTGTGTAACTCTGATATAACACTTCAAATTAGGTAATCCCAAACTGCCTTGTTCTACTGAAGAATCATTTTATCCCACAGTTAACTCTTGCCATCTTCAACTCCCAGATAAACCCCATCAGCTCTTTATTAAATGTTATCCACAACTTCTCCTCTGTTGATAAAAATATGCCTGACCTGTGTATAAAACTAAAGCGATTAAAACATTTTAACTGCTTGTAAATCTTGCTATCCATATAACAGACCTTCCAATTTTTCAGTTTTTGTGCTATCTTTTGTTTAGTCTCTTACCAAATATCCTTAGCTGTCACAGCAGAATCCTTTTTAATCCATACTCTTAAGTACTTCATTTTATCATGTCCCCCTAAACATGGATATTGCTGAACCAATATATGTGTGGGTACACAATTTACAGCTATTGCCTTTATTTTAGCTTCATTTATTTTGTATCCCAAAAATATTTGAAACTGCCTCAACATTTTCTACGACACTGAAATGTTCTTTTTGTTTTTTTCAGGAACAAAATACCTGCAAATACAGACAGCTTTTCAACTACCATACCAATTATATTCTTAACTTTCGGAGTCCCTTATTTTCTTTGCCAAAGGTTCTAAATACAAGGCAAATAAAGGGAAAGTATGACACCCCTGCCTGGTTCCTCTGCTCAAATAGAAATTATCAGAGAGGAACCTGAATACTTATTTTCACCTCCGATCCCTAATATATCCTCCTAATCAACCCTACAATTTTATCAGAGAACGCAAATGCTTCCATACTGCCCTGCTCAAACTCCCAGCTTACTCTCTAAAATGCCTTCTCTGTATTAAGACCCACCAACAACACTGGTATATTCTTACATTCTGCTTTCCTGTGGGTCAGTGTTCTGTCAAATATTTGCCTCACCTCCACAAAATAACACTGATCTAAATAAATGATGGCATCACTTTTGCCATTCATTTAGCCATTATAGACAAACACTTTATAATCATGGTTTAGGATTGAAATGGGCCTGTAAGAAGTTGGATCTGATGTGTCTTTACCCTCTTTAGGTATTACAGCCCCCACTGCTTTCTTCCAGGATGTTGGTGCTTCACACCTCCTCTTAAAATACTCAAACAAAACCTTCCATATCTTTATCAGTTTTCCCCCCTAAGGCGTCCAAACTTCCACAGGAATATTATCTATTCCTGGGGACATTTCTGTGGATTGGTTAGACATCACCATTTTTCTTATCTCCTCCTATCCTGTTGGTAATTGAGCCTCATCTACCTCTATCTTTGGCATATTTAATTCTTCTACAAATCTTTCCATTTTTACCTTTTGAGTTCCATATTTCTCTGATTTATATAGACTTTAGTAGGACTTCTGAAATATTTTTAACACCTCTACAGGATCTCCTATCTTTCTTGCTATAGGTTCCCCAACTTTGGTGACAAGCACTTTCTACTTTCTGCTGCCAGAGTCATTGTGCTAAAAGTCTTTGTACTGTAGCATCATCAAAAAGCACTTAAAAAAAAAAAACGTGCTTAACAGCAATCTTTCTAAACTCATGCATATTATCAAGGTAATCCCTTATTTCTTGTTTAGCATTCTGCAGATGCTCCTCTTCTTGTTGTGTGGTAGCCCCCTATTTTGCAACCCTTTAACATCTGTTAGTTCCTCTAAATAATTCTTGTTACTTTATTTTATTTCTACCCTATTTTTAAATTTCACTTTAATTTTATCCTACTCCCTTAACTTATATTTTCAGTAGAAAATTCTGTCTTCTCTATTAGCTCCTAATTAATTTCTGTCTACACATTCTTTAAAATTCTCCCCTTTTCAACAGATCAGTGGGGAAGTGCCTCTCATTTTTCATTACCTTATAGTTTTTATTTTAGTTATTATTGGCAAATGATCTGAAATTGTTACTGGGTGCATATCAAGACCCTCAATTAAATGCACATGTTCCTGTGAAATGTAAATTCTGTCTACCTGTACTCCATCTTTCATGCCAGAAATGTTCATAAACTTCTTCAAAAATCTACCCTCCTGTTATATTTTCCCTTCTGGGCTCCCAAACATCTTCACTATTGCAAATCAAATTCCAGTCCCCATCTACAAGTACTATTCCTTGCTGAAAGCTAATTATTTCTCCCAGAATTGTTTCCATTATAGACATTTTCGGTGGAATATAAATACATAACAGTGTAATCCCCTCCTCCCTTGCTAGTGGCCCCTTAGTACTACAACTCTACTATTATCTTTTTTACTGTCCATCACTACTGGAGCTCCTCTTGCAATTAATACAAGTACTCCTCTTCATTTTCCCCAGGTATTCTGCTGAATAACCATCCTGAAAATCATTCTTTACCAAATTCACATGTTCAGTTCTTTTCAAGTGCATCTCCTGTAGCACAGCTATTTGCACACTACATTTTTAATGTAGTTCACTACTCTTTCTTCTTTGTATTTATATGCAAGACTATTGACATTTAAATACACGCAGAAAGCATCACTGTATTAAAAAGTTATTATTCCCACCTTTTATAACAGCTTTTTTTGTTAAATGTCTAGTTCCAGCTTTTGTGCCACATGCATACACTTGATAGCAAGGTGACCTTTTATACAGTTGTTTATTGCTATATCCATTTCAGCCTATGTCACATCTTACAAAACTTTTTGTTTTATTGAAAGCCCCTAAAACAAAAAAAAAACACATACACCCCCAATACCCACATAAAACCTACTAAATTAATAACACACATAACTATGTACATCTTCAAATACTGAAGTTGTACTCTCCTAACAGGAACAAATATTCCAAACTAACAGCCACACTCACAGACTTGAGTTAACTCAAAAGAAATGTAATCCATGTCAAGACAAATGGTGCAGCCTTTACTTCTACTAAGTGCTGCCTGATTTTCTTATATCTTTATAGCTCCAACAGCTGGTAAAATACTTGAATGCTTTCAGAGAATATTATCTCCTAGTCATTTCTTTATCAGACCGTCTCCTGAAAACAAGAACCAGACACAGAATTCCTACGATGCATACATTTATTTGCTAGAAAAAGCCTTATAATATTGAATGTTCTTTTCCATTTACTTGATTTCTCTTAAAAACGTGTTACTAGATCAAGCTAAGGGCCTTAATCCAGTCATTCTCCTATGCAAGAACAAGAAAAAGCACAGTAATTTTTCTTTTGCCACGCTTTTGAATCAGACTTTTTCTTTACATTCCAGTACCTACATTTCTGAAAACTGAAGAAGAAAGAGACGGGAGAAAGAAAAAAGAAACAAGAGCACTTATTTACATCAGTATTCTCATTACATTTAAAAATAACAGAGAACTTACTTTATAACATGCAAAGAAAATTGTGCAATATAAAAATAGTACCATTAAGGTAAAAAAGTTTTACTTACAGATAACTTTCTCCCTCCTCTTTCCCTCCAAGTATTTTTCTAACATTACTGACAAAGTACAGATATACTGTGGAATCCCCTACAAGTGTAATAAAGTCCAAGAAAAAGTCCAGTATTTCCAGATGTTTCTTGTTCTGTCATGTTTCACAAGTATTATTACTGCTTTGCAATCCCACATTTGTCAATTTCCAAGTTACTAGGTTTATTCCTGTTGATCTCCATCTCCCAAATCCTGTCTTTGCTTAATTTATTATGTATGCTTGATTCCTCGACTAAATTCTTGTGCTTTTTCCCCTCTCAAGCATTTTCCATTGAAGCAATGGAAATGATTTCACTGGCACAGTCTCTGTGGTCTTTATTTACATTTGTTTACCGGGAAATTCTGACTGGACACAGGTCCTTTTTCAGTGGATGCCCGGGAAGAAATGCTCCACATCATGTACAAGATAAATAGAGATACAAAGTTGCAGCAATAGTAAACAACGTTACAGGTTGTTGGCTTTAATACAATAACAAGATTTTGATTATCAGCAGTATATACGTTAAATGTTGCAAGTTAAGATAGTTTCTTGTCGTTTATAATATTAATAACAAAGTTGTCAGACAAGATTTTAAAGTATGTAAAGACAACTAGCTAATTATGACTGTGGTTAGTAGTGGCGGTAGTATAGTTGGGTTAAGAGTCTAGGTGGGGGGGGGGGTAAGGGTGAGTGTGTTAGTCTGGATTAGAACAAGGACAAAGCCAGTGCAAATTTAAGTGGAATTTGAGAGCAGTCTTGAAAAGGCTGCTGGAATGTAGAGTAGTTACAGAGGGTGGAAAATTGTTCCAAAGTTTAGATATGGTACATGAAAATATGGCTTTGCCTGATGAGTTTTTGGGTTTGATAACAGTGAGTTGATTTCCGTTGCTTGATCTTAGGGGCCTAGTGGAGTGATAAGGAAGGGATGTTATGGTGGTGGTGAATACATTTATGAGCGAGGCTGAGTTGATTAAAGTGAAGGAGTTGTGGGAGATCTAGCCAGTTAAGTTCTTTAAGGGAGATACAATGATGGCTGCTGTAGGAGGTTACAGTGGCAAATTTAGCAATTTTGTTTTAACAAGCATCCAGCTTGTGTAGGTCTAAGGTTGGTAAGTATGGGCAATGCATAGAGTAGGGTGGAGATGAGCTGGGAATTGGCTAAGGAGATTCTAGCCACCTTGGTTAGGAATTGGCGGCTTTGATATAATGCACCAAGTTTCTTGTGAACTTTTTCTTATTGTGAGAGAGATGTGGTGTCAAATCTAAGTTTGTCTGTTTCCACACAGAGTAATTTTGTGTGTTCTGATGGAAAGATGATGCTATTGCCTCTGGCGAGAATGTTGAAGTGGGGGGTGTTTTGGGTGGCTTTGGAAGGTTGGAACAGGAGAAGTTTTGTCTTACTTGGGTTGAGTAGGAGCTGAGCATTAGATAGCCAGCTTTCTACAGAACAAAATGATTCTTGTGTGATTTGTTGTAGTTCTGGTAGAGTGGGAGCAGAGCAGATGAGAGTAGAGTCATCAGAGTACTGTAGAAGAGATGCTTGTGTGGTGGCAGTACGTAGGTTGTTAGTGAAAAGTGAAAATAGCAGAGGGCCAAGGATAGACCCTTGGGGAACTGAGAGGGCAAATGTGAGGCAAGGTGATAGGTTATCATCCCAGATTACGGATTGCTGGCATCCATGTAGATAGCTGTGGAATCAGTTGCAGGCTGACTGTGAGAAAGAGGTTGGGGAGAGAAGTAGCTCATGAGATACCATGTCAAAGGCCTTTGAGAGATCTAGAAATACGGCAGTAGAGAAGAGGCCATTGTTTTTGTGATGAAGTATAGTGCTGGTGAAGGACAGCAAAGCAGAGGTAGTGCTGTGATATGGCCTGAAGCCATGTTGGGTTTTTGGAGAGGAGATTATTAGCTAGGAAGTAGTTGGAGACCTGGGTTTTGATACATTTTTCAAGTATCTTGGAGAGGGAAGAGGATAGCAGTGGGGCAGTAATTGGAGAGGTCGGTGGAGGGTAATAAGTCTTCTTTCGGCTTTTCCTGGTTAGGGGTCACCACAGCGGATCACATGTTCCCATTTCTTCCTGTCCTCTGCATTTTGCTCTGTTCACTCCAACCACCTGCATGTCCTCTCTAACCACATCCATAAACCTTATCTTAGGCCTTCCTCTTTTCCTCTTACCTGGCAGTTTCATCCTTAGCATCATTTTCCAATATACCCAGCATCCCTCCTCAACACAAGTCCAAACCAACGCAATCTCACCTCTCTGGCTTTGTCTCCAAACTGTCCAACCTGGGCGGACCCTCTAATATTCTTAATCCTGTCTACCCTCGTTACACCCAGTGCAAATCTTAACATCTTTAACTCTGCCACATCCAGCTCAGACTCCTGCCTTTTTGTCAGTGCCACTGTCTCCAACCCATATAACATAGCTGGTCTGACTACCCTTTCTTAGACCTTCCCTTTCACTTTTACTGGTACTCCACCCACTCCACACTGCCTGCATTCTTTTCTTCACCTCTCTTCCACACTCGCCATTACTCTGAACTGCTGATCCCATGTATTTAAACTCATCCACCTTTGCCAACTCTACTCCCTGCATCCTCACCATTCCTCTATCCTCCCTTTAATTCACACACATATATTCCATCTTAGTCTGGCTGACCTTCATTCCTCTCCTCTCTAGAGCACATCTCCACCTCTCCAGGGTCTCCTCAACCTGTTTCCTACTCTCACTACATATCACAATGTCATCTGCAAACATCATAGTCCACGGGGACTCCTGTCTGATCTCGTCTGTCAACCTGTCAATCACCAGTGCAAATAAGAAAGGGCTCAGAGCTGATCTTTGATGTAATCCCACCTCCACCTTAAATGCATCTGTCACTCCCATTGCATATTTCACCGCTGTCACACTACCCTTGTACATATCCCTGTGCTACTCTTACATACTTCTCTGCCACTCCAGACTTCCTCATACAATACCACAACTCCTCTCTAGGCACCCTGTCATATGCTTTCTCTAAGTCCACAAAGACACAATGCAACTCCTTCTGACCTTCTCTGTACTTCTCCATCAACACACTCGGAGCAAAAATCGCATCTGTAGTGCTCTTTCCTGGCATGAAACCATTCTGCTGATCACTAATCATCACCTCCCTTCTTAACCTAGCTTCCACTACTCTTTCCCATAATTTCATGCTGTGAATGATCAGTTTTATCCCTCTGTAGTTACTACAGATCTGCACATCACCCTTATTCTTAAAAATCGGTACCAAAACACTTTGTCCACTCCTCAGGTATCCTCTCACTTTCCAAGATTTCATTAAACAATCTGGTTAAAACTTCCACTACCATTTCTCCTAAACACCTCCAAGCTTCCACAGGTATGTCATCTGGACCAACAGCCTTTCCATTCTTCATCCTCTTCATAGCTATCCTTAATTCTGCCTTGCTAATCCCATTGCACTTCCTGATTCACTATCCCCACATCATCCAGCCTTCTTTCTCTCTCATTCTCTTCATTCATCAGCCCCTCAAAGTACTCTTTCCATCTGTTGAACACATTCCCATCGCTAGTGAGTACGTTTCCCTCATTATCCTTTATCACCCTTACCTGCTGCACATCTTTCCTAGCTCGGTCCCTCTGTCTAGCCAATCGGTAAAGGTCCTTTTCTCCCTCCTTAGTGTCCAACCTTTCATAAAACTCTCTATATGCCTTATCCTTAGCCTTTGCCACCTCTCTACCATGCACCTCATATCTCCTTATACTCCTGCCAATCCCACTTCTTCGCCAACCTCTTTCTCTGTATACTCTCCAGTACTTCCTCATTCCACCACTAGGTCTCCTTGTCCTCCTTCCTCTGCCCAGATGTCACACCAAGCACCTTTCTAGCAGTCTCCCCTACTAGCTCTGATGTAGTTACCCAGCTATTTGGTAACACTTCACTGCCACCCAGTGCCTGTCTTAACTCTTCCCTGAACTCCACCTCGCAATCACCCTTTTTCAATTTCCACCATTTGATCCTTGGTGCTGCCCTCACACTCCTCCTCCTCTTCTTGATCACCAATGTCATTCTACAGACCACCATTCTATGCTGCCAACTACACTTTTCCCCCCGTCACCACTTTACAGTCTCCAATCTCCTTCAAACTGGCCCACCTGCATAGGATATAATCCACCTGTGTGCAGCTCTCTCCACTCGTCACCCTATGCTCCTCCCTCTTGATAAAATACGTATTCACCACAGCAATGTCCATCCTTTTTGCAAATTCCGCTACCATATGACCTTCTGCATTGCTTTTAACACCATACCTACCCATCACTTCCTCATCCCCTCTGTTCCCTTCACCAACATGACCAAAGAAATCTGCTCCAATCACCACTCTCTCACCCTGACCAAAGAAATCTGCTCCAATCACCACTCTCTCACCCTGGGTACAGTCATCACCACTTCATCCAACTCACTCCAAATCTTTTCTTTCTCATCCATCGCACACCCAACTTGCGGAGCATATGCACTAACATTCATCATTGCACCATCAATTTTCAGCTTCATAAACATCTCTCTACCCAACACTCTTTTCACCTCCAAAAACACTCTTGGTATACCGTTCCTTCAGGATGATAACCCCTACCTCATTTCTCCTCTCATCCACACCATGAAAGAACAACTTGAACCCACCTCCAATACACCTGGCCTTACTTCCATTCCACCTAGTCTCTTGTACACACAATGCATCACCCTTCCTTCTGTCCATCATATCAGCTAGCTCTCTCCCTATACCAATCATGCTGCCAACATTCAAAGTTTCTACCCTCACTACCACACTCCTAACCTTTCTCCTCTCTTCCTGCCTTCGGGCATGCCTTCCCCCTCCTCTTCTCCTTCGGCCAACAGTAGCCCAATTTCCATCACCCTGTCGGCTAACAGTACTGGCAGTGGTCATTGTTAACCCAGGCCTTGACCGATCCAATATGTAAATCTGTATTGGTTTCCGCATATCTCATTTGGCAGAGGTTTTATGCCAGGTGCCCTTCCTGACGCAACCCTCCTCATTTATCTGGGCTTGGGACCAGCACAAAGAAATGCTCTGGCTTGTGCATCCCCAGGGAATGATGTGGGATATTTTCCATATCGAAGGAACATGGCCATCTGTTATGGAACAGTTGATTAGAATTGAAATTGGGTAGGCTAGTGTAACACCTGCAATTTCAAGTATTCAGAGGGGAGGTGGTCAGCTGCAAATTTGGTGGGTTTAAATTTTGACAATAGTCTTTTTATGCTGGAGGTAGGTACGGAGGTGAAGAAAAGAGGAGTGGGTTTTGGTGTTAGGAGTTGGGGGGCTATTGTAGGGAAGTGTTGTTTTAAAGATTTTACAGTTTCAGTGAAGTGTTTGTTGAGATTCAGCAATACTACTGGAGGAGGGGGGAATGGACGGCTGGGGGGTATCAACCTTCCCTGGGTGGAGGATAGTGTTAATAGTGGACCAGAATTGCTTAGGGTTGTGGTTAGTACAGTTTAGGGTGGATTTATAGTAGAGGGATTTGTCTAATTTTATTTGCTTTTTGGCTTTATTGCGCAAGGAATGACTGCCTGAGTTATTTTTTGTTAGTCACCAGTGCTCCCAGGCCTTATCTCTGGATTGCATTAGGGTTCTAGTGGTCTTTTGTAACCATGGGGCACGCATGGATCTGACTTTGGCATTTCTTACAGGAGCATGGGTGTTTAGGATAGAGAGGACAGTACTGTTGAAGAAGTGGATAGCCTCATCTAGGATGAGGTATTTTAATGGTGACCAGTTAATTTTCTGCAGGGAGGAGATGGAGTTGGAGATGAAGTTGGACTTCTTCCATAATTGCCTGTGGATAATGGGCTTGAGACTGTGTGGTGCTGAATTAGGAAAGTGGGGGAATGGTCACTAAGACTGTCAGGTAAGCAGCCTGCTAGGTAAGAGTGAGGGGCTTTGTTGACTAGGATCCAGTCAAGTAAGGTATGGCTGTTAGGGTTTTTGTTGATTTGGGTAGAGGATTAGATGAACTGAGTGAACCCATGGCCAGACCTCCCAACCGTCCCGAATTACTCTGTTTTTACCGAGATTTGGGGTCCCAATAATGGGGTGCCACGATTCCCGAGAGGCACCCCTTCATTTCCGATTTCTTCGTATATTTTTTTAGACATTTTAATTTTTGCACATTTGGAGTTGACGTCATCACGTCCGTGATGACGTCAGCTCCATCAGCCTGTCGGAATCGGAATTAAGCTCCAGGGACATGCGTGGGAGGCTGGGAGCGTCAGCGCGTCTTTTTGAATACTGTTGGAGGACTGCCGTCATTTCAAAATTGTCATTATGGATACAACTGCGGAGTTTTAAGCTGCCGACCATTATGGATTTAAGCTGGATATGACTGCAAGGTACTGTTATGGCTTTAAGCTGGCTACAACTTACTGCAGAGTTTCAAGGTGTCATCTGGGCAGATTCCGGCAGAATGGAGTTGACGGACTTGATGATATAGTTTTGCTTTAGGTAAGGTACTAGTGCCACTGCTGAAAACACAGAAATATGGAGTTCCACCCTCGAAAAATCAAACCTTTTATTTTTAGCGCTTTTGGAAAGCTTAGTATCTTTCCTTCTGAAGATACTAAGCTTTCCGAAAGTGCTAAAAATAAAAGGTTTGATTTTTCGAGGGTGGAACATGAGGAAAGATACTAAGCTTTCCGAAAGCGCTAAAAATAAAAGGTTTGATTTTTCGAGGGTGGAACACGGCTCCGTTGCTTCGTTTTTCTGTGTTTTCAACAGTTTGTGTAGTCTTTTTGGTTACTAGTGCCACTGCTACCTCTGAGAAGAACTTCCCTTAATTTACATATTCTGAGTTTATCCATGTATACTAGAGTGTTTCGCAAAATGTTTGGATGATAGTGCATATTACATTGAAAGGCAGCTTTATTTGTGAGTCTTTTTCATGAGAAAATACAATTATGCAGCATGCACGCGTGAATATTGTCTGAAAGCATTCGGCATCTAATCTTATTATCTGCTAATTATATCTGCAACTCACTAAAAGCATTTACGGAAAAAACTGAAGAGGTTTTGTTAAACTGCTTTGGAACCGGTATCCCTCTTCAGTGTTATGAACTTAACATGATCACAGTAGCCTGTCTGTTATGTCTTCTTTTCTGGGTAGAATCTGATTTTTAAGCAGATTTCAGCCTTTTCTTTTTAAGACAGCAATACTATTCCTTGTTAACAATAACTAGTGTTAAACTGTGTAATTGTAATGAGGTCATTTTTTGCTGGTGGTCATGACAGGCTTTTAAGTGTAGCTCATAAAGGGCATCTATAATGAAATAGTTTATAGCTCTACAGCTGTATCTGTGTGTAATGTATTTATATATTTTCATTGCATACAATTTCTGCATTTGATTCTTAATAAATTATAAAATACTGTTGACATTTACCGAAGGGGGTTGTGTTGCTGAATTGATTAATCTAGGTGTTAGACAGATACACATAATCCTGTAGTACTGTTCATTTTTTATTTAGATTCTTCATCTTCTTTTTTGTGTAGTTTACCTTGACTTACACAAGCTATATTTGTGTCTTTTATTTGCTTAAGTGTTAGCTTGCCCTGTTTCTTGCTTATGTCACTGCTCTGAAAGTGTGTGTGTGTGAAAATGCCCCCATTGAATGGAGGTGGTGGCTAGAAAGGCTCAAACCCTGTACCTTGGGTACAAGGTAAAAAAGAGCTTAAAGTCCCTAGCCACTAACACTTGTGAACTCATTCCTCATATTTTTGTTCTGATCCTCATTAAATCTGTGGTTTTAAGGATTTTTGTTGAATGATTGACTGAATTCACTAAATACTGATAGGCGTTTGAATTTCAGACTTCACATTCTTCAGAAAATAAATGGTAACACAAAACCATTCCAGCAATTTTCTAAGTTTCTAAGATCAGTTAAGTAATTGAAATGTGTCCCTATGTTGGGGCTGTATTCTCGCATTATTGGCTTTGTCCAGGTTTTTTGTGCTAAGAGGTTGAGAGCTATGGTGAGAATTGAGAGCTGAATTCACTAAATTATAGCCATTTAAATTTCAGTCTGACTTTCAAGAAGCTGATGATTTGGCATAGGGTATGTAGTGACTGTAGTGCACAGAGTCCTGGGTTCAAAATGATGAAATGCATGGTGGTAACCTGTTTTATTCTAGCAACTTTCCAAAATTATATAAGTGTCTCTGATTTTTGCCCCCCCACCCCACCAAAAAAAAAAAAACTGAAATTGAAAATAAGTGCAAGAAGCTGTGTAAGCTGCTATGGATTATACTACTGTCATTCTATTTATATATTTACACTTTTATGATGGAAATGTTCTTAACTGGGCAGTTTTTGCATTACTGGTTCATGATTTTGTTTCATTGCCTACTGGAAAAATGTTCAAACAATATATTTAAAATGTGATTGTGTGTGTAAGTAGACTTTTATGATTGAAATGTTTTGAACTGGGCAGTTTTGTCATTATTGGTTCATGCATTTTGTTTCATTGCCTGCCTACTGGTAAAATGTTCAAACTATAAATTGCACTAAAACTTAAGTCTAACAAGTGTGCTGTATTATACAAGAAATATAATTTAATAAAGTCAGGAAAGTTCATCAAATAATGCGTGTATGTTTCTTGTTTTGTGTGCAAGGGGCCTATGATTTGAAAACAGCCCAAAGATAATCTTTATCCACCACTGGCCAGATGCATTTTCTTTGGATGTGGTGTGGGTTTCAATGCTGTTTCAATTAATGTGAGTTTCAAAGGCAGAGAAGTTTTAATGCCAAGTCTGTTTTCATTGTGAGACAGTATTGTTTGTTTAGCAGATACCTATTCATGTTTGTGCTATAAAATGTAAAAATAAAATCTAAATAATTGTAGAAGCAAAGCAGTATGCACACATTAGTGTTTATGGTAAATGGAGAAAAATAGCCAGATAATAGGACATTGGATGGCTGCAGGGGGACTCTGGTGCCATATTTTGGTTGCCTGTTCTTCAGTTTGGATTTGAAAGCTGTCATCCCAGAATTCCACCGGCAAGGGGGTGGGGTTATGTAATTATGTATGCAAATTTTATGTTAATCAGCGTACAGATTTGTACCTATTTTTCATGGGCCTTGTCCAGATTTCTGATGATTCCAGGTTGAGAGATATGCCCATGGCGATTAAGGTGAATGGCTGGGGGACTTACTACAGGATAGCCAGTTGATGTTAAAGTCGCCAAGAATGATGGTTTCCTGGGGTAGAGATAGAGTAGCCCAGTTCAAGAGATTTTCTAGGGGTGTAATATTTTGCACTGGTGGGAAATATCATCCTATGATATTAACTGTTTTGTTTGGGTTTAGTTTGAGATTGGCATAAAGGATTTCTTCATTGTTGTGGTGAGGGGCAGATGTGTTCAGGAGTTGAATATTGAGGTGGTGTTTAAATATCAATGCTACACCACCTCCTTTTTTGGACAATCTGTCTATGCGAAGGATGTTGTATTCAGGTAGAAGTATTTCCTCACTTCTGATGTGAGGTTTGAGCCAGGTTCCAGTTAGGAAGAGAATATATGGGCATGTAGTTCTTGGATTTTATTGCATATGCTTCTGATGTTTAGGGATATAAATAGGTCTGTTGTGTTTTTTGTTGGCTAGGAGTTGAGCTGTGGGGGGGGGGGCTGCTTGGGCTAGGGTTTGTGGTTGGGCTGGATTTGGGTGGACCAGGGTTTGGATGGATGTCTTCAGGGAGGGCTAGTTTATACACTGTGTTTAGGATATGTTTTATATATATAGTAAATTGCTTATGGTATCTTAGGGATATTTTATTTTTGTGTGTGTTAGGTGTTTGGTAATGGAGTGTGTGTATTGGGAGAATGTTTTTGGTGGCAGGGGTTGTGTAGTTATAGTGTAAATGTTTGAGGGAGGGTGTTGAGAGAGTACAGTGGAAGCTGGTGGGGCATGTGACTGTGGAGCCTTGGTAGGATGTAATGTGAACTAGAAGTACGCAGGTTAGGATTGTTATTATATTAGGTAGTAGCATGATTGTGTTGGATGTACGGGGAGGGGTGACTAGTGGTGTAGCCTAATTGGTGGTAATTAGGGGTGAGGTTAAGGCTAAGAATAAATGTAGAGGTACTGGGGGCGGGTGGGAATAAGTGGCAGGGAGGGGAGCAAAGTGAGCGTAGCGACTTGAGAGGGCTACAACCACCCCCCAGCCTAAAGATTGCAGGGTAAGTGTCTAAATAGCCAAATTGTTAGGAGTTATTAGAATCTAGTAGGGAAAAACAATCTATAGACCCGATTTCAGCTGTGTCCTTTCTGGGTAGATACGTAGTTTAAAGCAGACAAAAAGTGGCAGTTTAAGTACCTTTCTGCCTCTATTTTACAAATGAGCAATTCTAGTGTATCTACTGGATTATCTTTAATTCACCTAGAGCTTTATCTTGGTTTACTGATAACTAAAAAGAAAAAGTTTAACTGGGGAATGTATTTACAGCTGATGGGGGTGGGGAGCAGCTGCTGTCCCTCGCCGTGGGTAAAGTCAGTTATTTCTGCTTTAGACCAGGTACTTTCTACAGTAGCAGGCTAAGAGGGGAAATGTAGCTAGACACCTACAGTAACTTACTTTCTGTTTAAAGCCCTAGAGTCCTTGTGGCTGGTTTCTTCACTGCAGAGGCGGTCAATGACCAAGGATTCAGCAAGTTCTATAAGTTCATCTGAATATCTGTTTAAAGCTTCTTCCATTTTTTCCAGCCTGTCATTCGACTTGATATACTCCATCAATGTTTTATTTTAATCAGCTCTGAGTACATCTGACTTGTGTTTTTCTCTAGGTTACTGGAAGTCATGTCTTGTGCCAAAGTTGGCACTTGCTCTGCTTTTTCCTGAACAGCTGAAGGATTCTTTCCCGTCAGTGTTCTCATCAACTTTTGTAATAAATTTTCTTTCAGGTTCTATGAATTTCTTTTTCACTTCTCTGTCCAAACCCTCAAATCTCTGTTAATGGATGGATACCAGAAAGTACAGTTGTGTACACTAACCATAAATGTAGATGTTAGAGTGTATTCACTGTTGCAGTCATTACATTTGGGTAATCTGCTAGCAGGTTGCCCACAGTCAGCCTGAATTCCAAAGTCTTGGGTCCTGCGTCGGTTGCTGTCTCCTCTTCCATGATGTCAGGTCATCAGGGGGTATAAAACAAGCAGCTGATGCCATTGTCTTTAGTTTTCCTTGCCCCCGATGTCAGGTGCCCCCAAAAAGGTAGCAAAAATATATATAAACTATATATACATGCAACAATACAAACTTTACCTTCATCTACAAGCAAATATACCACATAGGATGTAGAAGATAGTGAAGGAGAGAGAAACTCCAGAATAAAAGGGGAATGGCGGGCGGGTAACCTGGACTGCAACAGTGAATACACTCGAACATCTACATTTATGGTAAGTGTACACAACTGTACTATGTTCTTCGTGTTTTACTGTTGCAGTCATTACATTTGGGTAGAATCCCAAAGCTATGGATGGGAGGCTGGAGCTAAATAGCATTAGGGGTGGCTATAAGGCCTTGCAGAACTACAGTGGCAAAGCCTGCCCTGGACTTGAGTAGAGAGGCAAATGATAATGCTTCGTAAAAGTGTGAACAGAACTCCAAGTAGCAGCCTCTAGAATGTCTTTGGTTGGTACTCCTCTGAGAAAGGCTGCTGACGTAGCTGCAGCTCTGGTGGAATGAGACCTAATGCCGTTGGGCACAGGTTTGCCATGGTATAAGTAGCAGAAACGAATGCAGTGGCTTATCCACTTTGAAATAGTCTGCTCTGAAATAGCTTTTTCTTCTGATCCTGCAGCATATGCCACTAGTAACTGCTCAGTTTTTCTTAGAGCTTTAGTCCTGCTCAAGTAGAATCTTAGCTGTCTGTGTACGTCCAATGAATGCAGAATCCTCTCCCCCTTGTTCTGCGGATTTGGATAAAAGGTTGGCAGATGAATAGTTTGGTTAAGAGCCACACTGGAAACCACCTTACGCATAAATGAAGAATTGGTCCTCAGACACCCTGTCTGGGTAAAATTATAAAAGGCTCCACCACCCATGATGGCCTGCAGCTCTGCGACTCTTCTTGCTGAAGTAATTGCTAGGAGCAGAGCTGTTTTCCATGATAAGAACTTTAGATCTGCAGTAGCAGCTGGTTCAAATGGAGGCAGGGTGAGCTTTTCCAACACATAATTGTGGTCCCATGCAGGTATTGGTGATGATCTGGGAGGCCTTACTTGTTTGGCTCCTCTAAGATATTGCTTTAGTAAAGGATGTGAAAACATTGGTGGCTCTGTATTGTAATGAGCCAAGATGGCAGAGGCATGGATTCTTATTGATGAGAAAGATAGGCCTTAGTCAAGCAT
Source organism: Protopterus annectens (assembly GCF_019279795.1). NCBI lineage: Eukaryota > Metazoa > Chordata > Ceratodontiformes > Protopteridae > Protopterus > Protopterus annectens. The sequence goes on from NC_056739.1 coordinate 624,087,044, forward strand.
TTCAGTCAAGTATTGTAATATCTGAGGAATATTTGGTTCTGCTTTATCAGTTCCTTGTGCTCGATTCCAAGCACAGATTCTTTTCCATTTATCAGCATAAGATTTTCTAGAACTAGGCCTTCTGGCTTCCAAAATGACATCCATCACAGCTTTACTGAGAGGTGTTGTTTGTATAACTACATGATCAGCCATGCTGCCAGGTTCAGTGTTTGGAGCTGATTGTGCAGGATCTGATTGTTTTGCTGGGGCAGTAATTGAGGTCTTTGAGGTAAGGTCCAAGCTGGGTATTGAGACAAGTTCCATAGGACTGGATACCAATATGGGCGTGGCCAGTCTGGGGCAATTAGTATCATCTTTGGTTTCTGTTGTCTGACTTTTACTAGGACCTTGGAAAGAGGCAGAGGAGGAAAGGCATAAACTGATAGGTTTTTCCACCTGAAGAATAGGGCGTCCACTTTCCATGCTTGCCTGTGATAAATCCTTGTGCAGAATCTTTTCAACTGATAATTTTGTGGAGAGGCAAATAGATCTATGTCCAGGCTCCCCCATTTCTTTATCATCATGCTGAAGACTTGTGGATCTAGTTTCCACTTGTGAGGGTCCATAAGGTTTCTGCTTAAGTTGTCTGCCAGAGTATTTTGTTTTCCTGGCAGGAACTGAGCTTGTAGATGTACTTGGTAAATCAAAGCCGTGTCCCACAGTGCCATGGCTAGTCTGCAAAGGGGGTATGAATGCGTGCCCCCCTGCTTGTTTATTTACCACATAACCATGGTGTTGTCCATCTTTACCAGTAGTTGTCCTGGATGAATTAAGTCCTTGAAGGCGGTCAAGGCATTTTTAACAGCTAACATATCTTTTTGGTTGATATGCAGATGCATTTGTTTTGGGGTTCATATGCCCTGAATGTATCTTCTCACCAGGTGGGCCCCCCATGCATAATCTGATGCGTCTGTTGTTAAGGTTTGGCTGGCAGGGGGTACAGTGAAGGGCCGTCCCATGTTTTGGTGACATGCCTTTGCCCACCAGAGAAACTCCTGTTGTAGGCAGGGAATGAGAGGTATCATTGTTTCCATACTGTGACAATGATGACTCCATAAACTTTTTAGGTACCACTGAAGTTTCCTCATATGCAGTCTTGCATATGGAATCAGTAGAATGCAGAATGCCATGAACCCCAAAGACTGCAGTGTTTGTCTTTTCGTTTATTGTGTACCCTAGGCATGTTAGAAGCCTTTTCACAAATGCCAGGTGCTGAAGAAGAATGTCCTTGTTCGCTGCTTGAATGAGACAATCATCCAAGTAAGGATATATCTGTATATTTCTTTCTCTGCAAAAAGCAATTACTGATGCCAGGCACTTTGTAAAGACCCTGGGCGCAGTAGATAAGCCAAAGGGCAGTGCAGAGAATTGGTAATGCATTACGCCAGCCTTGAATGTGAGGTATCTTCTGCACGATTCCCTTATTGTGATATGCAGGTAATGCCTCTTTTAGGTCTAATGTCACCAGCCAAGCATTCTTGCCCAGCATGGGCAGAAGCTGCTGCAAAGTTAGCATTTTGAATTTTGGAATTCCAAGAATGTGTTCAAAATTGATAAATCCAGTATTGGCCTCTAGGCATTGTCCTTTCTGGGTACCAAGAACAGTCTTGAGTAAAAACCTTGTCCTTTTTCCTATTCTGGTACTAGCTGAATAGCCCCCATATCTATGAGGGATGTAACCTGTTTCTGTGCCTCTGCCCATTGATTTTTTGGCAGATCCTGCCAACCGTTTGCCATTGGCAGGGTGTGGAAATGGAATCTGTATCCCTGTGAGACCATGTTTAGCACCCACTTGTCCTGGGTTATTAACTGCCAATTTTGAGCAAAAAATGCTAAATTTTCCCCCTAAGGGTGCTGCTGAAAGGCAAGTGCTTGGTGATGGCAGAGGGAAGTCATTGGGACCTGTTTTCTGTAGGGTTGCGCTTTATCTTCTCCAGATTTGGAGGTAGAAGCACCCCATTGCTTTGACCTGTAAGAATCTTGTGCCTGATATCTAGAACCTTTAGGGCATCTGGATTTGCCCCTTTGAGCTGTCGGACACAGGAAAGGACCAGTTTTTTGTAGGCCAGTGTCTACGGAATCTTGGTGGCTGCACTTGTAAGAAGTCTTTTACAGTTTGCATAGACTTAGATATGACTTCCATTTCCTTTAAAACCTCTTCTGCCTTAATACCAAACAGAGTATCATGCTGTAAAGGTGCATTCAGTAATTTCAGTAATTTAGCTTTAACATGATCAGACAAATTCCTCCTAATCACAGATCCAGTAACTGCGGCCCTGCAGGAGGCCTCTAAGGAATCAAAACCACACTGCAAAGTATGCTTTCCAACTTGCTCAGCTGCATGCAATAATTCCTGCAATTCTTTATTTTCTGCACATTCAGAAATCAACATCAGTTTCTGTTTCAGCAATCCCATAACATGTTGTTGATACTTGAGCATATGAAACTGGCAGTTTAGGGCCCTAATTGCCAAGGTTGCAGATGTATAAACCTTCTTTCCCCATCAAACCAGTGTCATTGAATCTCTGTCAGTGGGGGTAGGATTTTTTGCTGTTTAGGCCTTAACTCCCTTTGGACCCTGTGAAATAGTTTCAGGGTCAGCAGCAGGATTTCTAAATAAAAATTTGTGCGAGTCAGGGACCCTGTAATATCGGTCAGGCTTGCTGGGAGCTGGAGGTAAGGAGTCAGGAGTCGAGCTTGACTCCGAAAACACATCATCCACAATGTCTAAAACAGGGGGTATGGCTAAAGGCCTGTGCTGAGGGAGAAGGAAATCCCTGAGCCTCTTTTTTGATTCTGAAAAGTCTTGACTCTCCCAGTGAAAATGCTCCCGCAAAGTATGCAAGGTTTCTCCAAATGAATAATCCTCAGGAGGTGATGCAGATGGGATAGATTCCTCTGCATCAGAATCCTCATAGGGAGGAATAGATAATTCCTGATCAGAAGAGGAATCAGAAGAAATAAAAACCTAATCTGAAGATTCATAATCAGTATCTTGCCTAGGCCTCATCTGGAGGGGGTGGGGAACCCCTGATCAAGGTAATTAGGTCTTCAGCCATTTCTTCATCTGTTTTTTAGGCATAGCGGCCTGTGCACGTGGCTCATGCGTCTTTTTTTAGCTTTAGAAGTTGCTTTTGTCTTTGGTTTTGCAGCTGTCGGTTTTACATAAAAATATTGAGGCCTGAATACACCCTCAGAAGCCGGTACCTGCCCAGTGGCTCCAGACCCATCCAAGGGAGTGACATCCGTGGGTACAATATTTTGAGTATCTCGCGGCATGCCAGACTCCACATGGGTCTCGGTAGGGGCCTGCGACTCGAAAGTAGCGGACATCAGGAGCTGCGAAAGTGCCTGAGTACTGGTGACTGGCTTAGGAGAAGCTTTGCCATCGGTTTTGGACCTTGACGGTCTGTCTCTGTCCTTTACTTTGCGTTTTTTGTGTACTTTGATTGCTATCCAACGACATTTCAGGGTAGTTAAATCTGTTTCCAAAATATTTTGAGGCAAAAATATACGCAGACTTAATAGTGCATTGGTTAAATCTAGCACAAAACCGACAGCCAGGCACGTTGTGATCAGGGGCTAGGCAAGGAATACAGTATAAATGGAAATCCTTATGAGGTATTTGCTTCCCACAAGCAATACAATTATTAACTTTTTCTGGCATTGGTATGAAGCAAGAAAAGCATTTCCCCAACGGGGTACTTAGCTTTAGTGAAGACTTCGGTTCTGAAACTCGAATTCGAAAATTTCAGGAGTCGGCCGACTGGCATTTGCAAACTGCTTCTGCTTCGGGCACCGCGTGGCAAGAAAGACAAAGAAAATGGCGTTGGCTGCTTGTTTTATAGCACCTCCACCCCCAACCTAAGCTTCTTTTGTTCTCCCCTAATAAATAATGTGTCCAGCAGCAGGTATTTCCTTCTTTTTGCGAAGAACTGGAGATTTTACCTGCTACTGAATCCTCTATTTTATTTTACCAGTCAAGGAATTCACGGACCGCCATATAGGACTACCAGGAGTTTTTTTTACAGGTACGTCATGGTATTTATCCTAATATTCTGTAACAGACTGTGTAACTTTTTTTTTGCCATCATTGAGAAAAAGACTACATGAATGGGTTACACTGTACTGTATAAATGTAGTGCTCATGTTGTGAGCCGCAGGCAGTGTATGCTATGAAGTTTGAAAATTCAATCTAAAAAGATTTGTAGTCATGCCTCAAGCAACACAGCGGCTTGTTAAAGCAGTGGTTACTCAAACTCCAAAGTTAGTGAATGGTAAGTTTGGGTATTTTTATGGAGTGTCACTTAAGAATGCTTCTAATTGGTGGAAATGATTGGTTGGGAGAATCTGGGAAGCCCTTCTTATTCATCTTAGCACTCCATGCAAACATGATTTAAAACAACTCGCTGTTTTCCTTTATTTTTTGTCTGGTTTTATTAGCAGTATACCAATGTTCTCATTGAAGAAGATCATTTGACACCAGAGTAGGCTAGGTGTCTGATTTGCGTTAGGATGGGGATCTAAGTGGAAAACGACTGCCAGTATGGTCCCGAATATGATTATAATTTTTCATCAGAAATCACAGGCGTGCAGTGTTTTGTTAATGGGTGACAAGTGACTGTCTAAATTCCTCCTAATCACAGATCCAGTAACTGTGCCCTGCAGGAGGCCTCTAATCAAAACCACATTGCAAAGTATGCTTTCCAACTTGTTCAGCTGCATGCAATAATTCCTGCAATTTTGTATTTTCTGCACATTCTGAAATCAACATCATTTCTGTTTCAGCAATCCCATAACATGTTGTTGATACTTGAGCATATGAAATTGACAGTTTAAGGCCCTGATTGCCAAGGTTGCAGATGTATAAACCTTCTTTCCCCATCCCAGTGCCCTTGAATCTCTGTCAGTAGGATTTTTGCTGTTGAGGCCTTAACTCCCTTTGGACCCTGTGAAATAGTTTCAGGATCAGCAGCAGGGTTTCTAAATAAATTTATGTGAGTCAGGGACCCTGTAATATCTGTCAGACTTACTGGGAGCCGGAGGTAAGGAGTCAAGCTTGACTCCGAAAACACATCATCCACAATGTCTAAAACAGGGGTATGGCTTAAAGGCCTGTGCTGAGGGAGAAGGACATCCCCGAGCCTCTTTTTTGATTCTGAAAAATCTTGACTCTCCCAGTGAAAATGCTCCCTCAAAGTATGCAAGGTTTCTTCACATGAATAATCCTCAGGAGGTGATGCAGATGGGATAGATTCCTCTGCATCAGAATCCTCATAGGGAGGTATAGATAATTCCTGATCAGAAGAGGAATCAGAAGAAATAGAAATCTGATCTGAAGATTCATAATCGGTGTCTTGCCTAGGCCTCATCTGGAGGGGTGGGAACCCCTGATCAAGGTAATAGGTCTTCAGCCATTTCTTCATCTGTTTTTAGGCATAGAGGCCTGTGCACGTGGCTCGCTTTTTTTAGCTTTAGAAGTTGCTTTGTCTTTGGTTTTGCAGCTGTCGGTTTTATAAAATATTGAGGCCTGAATACACCCTCAGAAGCCGGTATGCCCAGTGGCTCCAGACCCATCCAAGGGAGTGACATCCGTGGGTCAATATTTTTGAGTATCTCGGCATGCCAGACTCCACATGGGTCTCGGTAGGGCCTCGACTGAAGTAGCGGACATCAGGGCTGCAAAGTGCCTGAGTACTGGTGACTGGCTTAGGAGAAGCTTTGCCATCGGTTTTGATACTCTGTCTCCTTTACCCATCTGCATCCAGGACAGTTTGTATGTCAGATACAGCCCATGTATATAAAGATATAGCAAAACCCATTTCACTATATAAGGACAATTGGGTAGTGTAATAATATATGTAGGGGACATATAACTGCAGTTAATAGGAATGTAGTGTAAACTAGAAGGATATATAAGTTGTTAATGGAGCTATCATTTTCCACCCTACTGTATGTGCATAAAAAATGCAATTCCACACCTCAATGGGTATGTCTAATCTCAAAACATTTGTTGTAACATATGTCCTATTGGTTTATAAATATCTGCATTTATTTTGATGCATGTGCCCTATTCAAATACCACAATATTGGTGGCCTGTTGCCATCGATTAAACATGCATGCTGTTGTAATGTCCACTGTTGTTCCATATATGCATGTGTCATGCTTGCTGTTCAACTGTTGGAACTCTGGTGTGTTGGGTTAATGGGAATACTTCTGCATGCTGTTATAACTAATTGGGAATGCTGTTGACTGTTACTAACCCATATTTCTGTTAAGTCCTCCCAAACATAGAACGTATGGGAAGGCCGGTCCCAGCGGACCCACCTGTCCCACTTCAGCTGGCGATGGCACCTGGCACCAACAGATCCGGTGCCCAGCCTGGGACCGCCTCCTCTGTTGTCCCTGTGCCACCTTCGGGTGGAAGTGCTGCAGGGGATGGAGCTCATCCCCCCCCGTGCAAGCGTGGGCGGAGGAGGGCCACCTATAACCCTCCGAACGGTCCGGGCTGTGGTGCATAGGGAGATTGAGTGTTCTGTCGCTGATCCTCTACGCCAGCTTGAGGCACGAGTGGTGCGACTCATGGGTGAGCCTGCCCCTCCTACACAGCCCCCAGCACAGCCAACCTCTGGGCTGTGAAGGTGCAGTGGTGACTGCCCATGGGTGGCGATCTCTGTTCCACTGTTGCCATCTGTGGGCTCATGGGCTTGCGATATCCAAACATCCTTCCCCGTCAATGGTGTTCACCCACCACGTGTCATATTCCGCCCCTGCAAGCATCTTGTTTGTCTTGTCTGTTTACCTCCCCAACCTACCTCCCCAAATATACCTACTTCCCCTACCCCACATTCCACTCTCACCTGAAAAAAAAAAAAGCAAAAAGGGCAATCTGCTCACAAAAAAAAATACGCCCCATACATAGCTGCCCATTTTGCACACATGTCCACTGGACACATAAACTGATATTTAATTTGCAGTACAACATAATTTGTTGTCCTCACCCCTCTCACAGGGGTTGAAGGTTTCATATTCCCCTCCAATTTGATTGCATATGCACAGCTGTTGCTGTTAAAGAAATGGGCAGCTATGGGCCTTCTCTACACCCGTCCTGCACATCCCGAGCTGTTTTCCCTACTGTCTTTCCCTTTTTGTGCCCCTTTTTCACCACTTTCCTATCTCCCCATTTTCTTTTCTTTCAAAGAAATGAGCGTGGGGGTTAGCGGGAGTAAGCACTTTTAAGCAGTAGTTAGAGGGTTTGCGCGAGTGTGTGCCTGTGTGCGCTTAGCTAAGCATAACACAAACCTGCTTACAACTGCTTAAAAGTGCCTTAGTCACCCTGTATGTCAGGGCCCCTATACTGCTCAGCAGCAAAATAATACACCTCTGTCAGTCTCAAACCCCGGACCTTGTACACACTAGACTGCATGAAGTACCACTAAGCCATGGTGGACATACAGTAAATTGGTGCTGAAATAAATATATCATGCATCAGAATGAGGAATGTAAAGGAAAAATAGGAATGCCATAACACAAATCTTGTTCTGTGGATCTTTACCAGCAGTTCTCGTGGAATTGCATTACATGACTATGAAAAGAGAACCAGCCATTCTAGCAGGAAATAATGTTACAGCAGCACTTTACAACCCACACACAGTATCATAGCAGGACAAACACTAGCATATCTGAATAGGGCAGAGGCCATACTTCCCAAATGTGACTAATTTTCAGGCATGTCCCTGATTTTGAGACAGGTTTTAGCTGTGTCCCTCTGAATCCCTCTGAAAGGTACTGACGTTAGGCAGAAATGTGGTGAATTACACTTAATGAATAATGACAATAAGTAAGAGTTAGACACTGCTTGTACTTCAGGAAATGTGTATTAATCCATATGCTCTGGTTCTCTCAAAGTCTCAACTTAATGTCTCTAATATTTTAAAGGTGTACCTCACTTTACCTTACTTTTCCATGAGTCTGTTCAAATATGTACCTGAGTGTTTGAGAGGCCTGGCAGAGGCAGAAACACACAGGCATATCAGCTATTCTGCTGTTACACACTGTGCAAATAGCTTTGGAAGGAGTTCCAGAAGCATACCCTTATGTAGGAGTACGACACTGAAATACCAAGGGATGTAGCCATGTACTAGTAGCAACCAACTGTGACAATGCCATTGTTCCAGTGCTGAAAAGACCGGTGTGGTGCACAGACAACGAATAACAGGCTAACCTCTGGCTACCATCTGGATATGTCCACAGTTGAGAGCTACGCAGACAGACTTCTTGCCTTGGTAAACTAACAGTTACACAGCAACCCTTTAAGTCCAGCAAGATAAAGTTCACACATTAATACATAATGCTCTCTGTCCTTCTGCACCCCTACCCAAATGTACAATATACCTGTGTGTTCAGGGTCTACCAAGGATGTAGGTAGGCATACTCAGTACTGAAATTTGTCCAGTTTTCTTGAGCAGCCTGTGCTAATGTCAACACTAAAAAAGCACAAACTGTTCAAAAGTGAGTAAATTAATATTCACAGTATAGCAGTTCGCAAACATTTCGTGTGCCAAATGAAGACATCTCAATAACTACTTTTGTATGGCAGTTAATTGTATAAGTAGAAAAAAACTACATAATCCCATGTATCTTGTGTTAGCATTTGTAGGGGTAAGTACAATTCTACACTGACAACTGTGCAGTGGAAGTGGCAACATTCAGGTCTGAGTACAACATTTAAATCACTGGCTACACCCCTAGCTTCAGATATAAGAACTATACCAACCTTCTGACTTACACAACGGTGTCCACAGCAACAAGCATGGGCCCCACTTTGGAAAGCTGAAAGGGCTACGCCTACCTGACATAGCAATTTATAGCATTGGGTTGCTGTGACAGTGAGTACTGCAATTACCACACAGCAGGCTGCATGCAATTACCAAATGGTGGCCACCAACTGGTGCAGAGGCCATCACATGCACATTTGCAGATACCTATAAAAGCAGGCTGTACTTGCTGGCCACACATGCAATCATCCCATTGCAGATGCTGAGAGAGAGAGAGAGACAGAGACAGAGACACACACCCCCACCCACACCAGTGGAAAAAAAAAAAGACAAAGACACACCAAACTGAAAACTACGAACACATACAAAGGAAAGGTATGTAACAGATATGTATTTACTGGCATGTGGTAGATGTATTTGAAGACTACTCTACATACTTTGAAACATCAATGTGTGGCAGCAGTACGTAACTATGCACAGATGCCCTGCATAACTACTGCCATGGACAAATCAGTGTGTAGCTGTGTGCAGTGGGACATAACTGTGATATATGTAGCTCAGCATTAAATGTCAAACATCTGAACCATGTTATCTGTGTTCTGTACAGTAGTGTGGACAATGGTTGGTTGGGGGAGTAGTGCATACAGCTATATAACCATGGATTTGACAGAGTAACACATGCATGATAGTCATATCAACGTGTAGCTTAGCATTGGCAACTGCTGTACCAGGCTAGTATGCTAATCTAGCATTTGCAGCTATGTATACACCCCTCTAATATTACTGTGTGCTCACACATGACACCTGTTCATGTTGCAGCAAGACCCAACAGGTCAGCCGTGAGGTCCAGGGACTTACAACAGTGTGGACCTTGTGTGTGTATGGCACAGACATATGGATAGCTATATCTGTGTCAGATATATTAGCATCTGTACATGTGCATAGAGCAAGGGCCATACTGCAACTGTTTCTGAAGTGAGGTCATATATATGTTGGTGAAGGTTGTTATGTGCATATTTGCATGTAGGTAGTAGTGTGTGGCAAACAAGACAGCATACAATGCTGGTATATCACATGTGGTGGTTAAATGCTGTGGGTGTGATTTGTTAGGTTTGCAGTGTTGCAGCCAGTGAGGCCTGCTAAAGCCACATGGGTTGAGAACACCTTCAATGTATTTCGCACAAGACTGTGAAATATCATTACATAACTGTATACCTCACATACTTCGCATAACTGATATTCCCAAATGAAAGGTGTACTGTATATGTGCCTATATGTATATCTATATGTACACCAATGGATGTTTATATGTATGCGTATATAAATAAATAAATATATATATATATATATATATATATATATATATATATATATATATATATATATATAGAGAGAGAGAGAGAGAGTCATATTTACTGTGACAGATGCCTGGTGACAAAGCCATGGCCTCTAGCTCAATGTCAGAAATTCATTGGCATCCCTTTTGCTAAAAACTCTGTACCCATGAACTACCACATAGGTGGTAGTCAACTTAACACCGAAAGTATGATTAGAGACCATGGGACACAGGTGGACAGTAGTCTCCCCCTTGATAATCACAGTGCCACACTAGTCATGTAATCTGTCTACATGGCACACCTCATCACAAAAGCTGTGTCATCCAGGGAAAAAGAGGTCAGTGTTCCCCTCTACTCATCATTCACAAAACCCATTATAGAGTACAATATCCCTTCTGGTATGTACCTCACAAGACATCTACAGCAACTGGAAAGGCCACACACATACCTCACAAAGAGTAATACTGTCCTCAAACAGATGCCCTATGCAGACCGTCTCACAAAACCACAGCTAGACTGTGTCACATACCGGCAACCCAGAGGTGACCTCTGCCTAACATACAAAGCTATGTCAAACCCAGAGCTGTTGGAAATGCTCCACGTAAACCGATCACAGTCCCTACGAGCTACACACTCTAGGGACCTAAACCTTGTCACCTCAATAAACAGAACATGCTGGAAGGATGTTAAATAAAATTATCATTTAATTTAAAGCGCAGCATGTTTGCGTGCCGCTGGCTACACTTAAACATCGGCAATCGAGGAAAAAAAAATAAATTTGGATCTTAAGGATTTACATTTGCAAATGCCAATGGCCTTATATTTGGCCATTGACATGCTTCCTCAATGAGATGCATCCTTTATTTAGAGCTGTCATAGCTCCGTTTAGCTATTTGCAGAACGGTACTTCGTTACCAACGGAGTACATTTCTGCAGATAACACTACTCTTACACAGACAGGTTAGTGTTTCCTGGATCGCAAATTTACCTCATTTGCATAGCTTTCAGCAGCAAATGAGGTAATTTGCATACCATAACACTGTCCGTGCAAGAGTAGCTTTAGAAGCTCTCATGCACGCCCCTGCCGGCTATTGCTGAATCACTCGGCAGACATATTGCCTGTCTGCCGTCTTACACTGTTCTTACACTCCATGCAAGCCTTCGTAAATCTGGCCCAGTAATTACTTGTGATTTCATGACATTCATGTCCAGGGAAGTAAATAGTGTGGGAAGAAATAACCATGGAATTGTTATGGCTAGGCTTGTATAGGCCCTAGGGATGATAGCCTAGTACCAACCTATGAAACTATGAACATTTCAGCTATAACTGAAGGCAGGTATCTCAACCTTATACTATAGAGAGAAAAGCCTTGACCGAAACATTGAATTGTCTAAAATAGTTACCAAAGTCCAAGATTAAAGAGTAGAGGACAGTAACTTTACTCAAAAGTGTTACACAGCAGCAATAAGGTATAAGTAGAAGAGAGAGTCCATATAACTCAAAGATGACTAGTTACTCCCTAGAAAATACCCTCTACCTCTTATCCTCTTCACTGTTACTAAAGAATGGGTCCTCACTGCAGCCTCCAGAGCTAAACACACTACAGCAATGAGCCCTGATAACATCCAGGGATGCCTCCTGTAAAGTTTTAAAAATGATCCCTCAGGCCCACTAAAATGTCTATTCAGCCACAGCCTCTAGACAGACTTTGTCCCTAGGGGAATGCAGGAATGTAATGGTCATCCCTCTACATAAAGTTGGACCATGAACAGACCCAGGAAACTATGGATCCACGAGCTGGACTAGTCTTGTATACAAGATCATGTAAAAAGTTATCATGGATCTAAAAAATACATGGGAAATCTTCAAATACTGGACCCATCCCAGTTTGGTTTCATTAAGGATAGGTCACACCTACTAAACCCAGTGGACTACTTTAAGAAGGCTACTTGAGCCATGTATGATGCCACTTGGGAAAAAACATGCACCCGTGAATTACCACATAGGTGGCAGTACACTACACACCGAAAGTGTGATAAGAGACTTAGGGACACAGGTGGGCAGTGGTCTCACCTTTGATAACCACATCACCACAACAGTCAGGAAATCCTTCTATGTGGCACACCTCATCACTAAGGACTTTTCATCCAGAAAAAAGGAGGTCATTGTCCCACTGTACTCAACTCTCATTAGACCCATTATAGAATACAATGCCCCATTTGGTATGTACCTCTCAAGACATCTGCAACAACGGGAAAGGCCACAGAAATACCTCACTAAAAGAATCACAGGCCTAAAGCAGATCCCCTATGCTGACCGTCTAAAAAAAATCCAGCTATACTCTGTCACATATCGTCTACTCAGAGGCGATCTCTGCTTAACATATAAGGTCATGTTAAACCCAGAGCTGTTGGACATGCTACACTTAAAGAAATCCCAATCCCTCAGACCCACATGCTCCAGGGATCTAAACCATGTCATCACAATGAACAAAACATGCTGGAGTGATAGGTACCTGACTCAGACTCCCCAGACATGTCAAGCAGAGCACCTCTTTGGCCCTCTTCAAAAGAAACCTTGACGATTGGATGGGAGATGGGAAATTCACCCCGGGGATCACATCAGTCGCCCTGCATAGACAGGGGTCCAGGGAAGTAAATATTGTGGGAAGAAATAGCCAGGGAATTGTTATGGCTAGGCTTGTATAGGCCCTAGGGCCAATAGCCTAGTACCAACCTATGAACCTATAAAAAAGTGGATACTGCCTACCTTGACCTAGTAAAGGCATTCAGCACACTACTCCTCACTTAGGCATTATAGACAAACTCAAAAATGTTAATGTAAATCCCTAGGTAACCAAATGAATAGTCAAATGGCTCATGGAGAGGATACATGAAGTTAGGGTGGTGGAATCCACCTCCACCAATAGGCATGTTAATGGTAGTGTTCCATAGGTCTCAGCAACTGGACCTGTCCTGTTTGGAATATACTTTTCTCAAGTCATACCAAATATAAGAGGGTCTTTGTGTGACCAAATCGGCAGATGACTGCAAGTTGGGTACTGATTCCTCCAAAGATGTAGATATCCTTGAGGAGGGTCTGAGAGCCAAGTAACTGGTGACGGAAACTTAGCCTAATACTCATTGCCAAAAAATGCATATCTATACCCTTTGGGGAGCACCCCTGCAAATTACAACATTGATAACACTGTTCTAATAGTAGACCCAGTGGTAAGGGACTTGAGAACTCAGGTTGGCAGTAACCTGAACTTTGATCACCATGTGCACATGATTGTGAAAAATCCTTCTACAACGTATAACTCATACATAATGGCAAGGCATCCAAATCTAAGGACATCATACTCCCCTATGCTCGGCCCTCATTAGACCAATAATCAAGTAAAATGTACCCTTTGGCTGACCATGCATTTGTAACAACTATAGCAGCTACAGAGGTTCTTCATTAAAATAAATACAGTATGTAAACAACATGTCCTATGTGGACTACCTCAAAGCCATGTCTGTGTTCTCAGTCTCCTACAGACTGTTGAGGGCCAATCTATACCTAGCCTGCAAGGCCTTCTCAGATCCAGCCCTGATGGATATGCTACACATTCGCAAAACAAGCAGCACAAGAATTACCCAATCTAAGGATCTAAACCTTGTCTTTAACATAAGCAAAACATGTTGGAGGAACAGGTGTGTGTTTAAGAGATTACACTTTTTCTGGAAAAGACTCCCCATTTATGTGAAACAGAGTTCTTCTTTAAACCTATTCAAATAACATTTGGACCAATTGATGGGAAATCATAACTTCACTCCTGCCTGTCACCTGTGGCCTTTATGGACAGTAGCAGCTGGTAGAGTCTCTAAGGCACAGGCACACTTCAAAATCTTTCTAATCCTTAAGCACCGACAATTATGAAAACTGGGGCATAAATGGTTAGGCTTAAAAAGGCTCTATGGCCATTAGACTGGTAACCTCCATTGAGTATTTCTTCTAATGGACTGCAAATGCACAAAATTGCTTTCCTTACAAATTTGTGTAACAAGAACATGCAGGAATACAGAAATACATATAATAACCAAAATCAGCTATAGTGAAATGTAGGAAAAGGTAGGATACTGGTTAGGAATGAGCTACTCTTTAAATAAGCTAAAACTTTACTGGGTATGACATTGATGTATACAATGTATTTTATATAGCATGTATCATGGACCAAAGTACGCTAAAAAATAAAAAAAGACAACTGGATACATGTCCTAGGATAAAAAAGTGCCCAGTCCTCATATGCACACTGGTTCCAGGACTGGAAACACTGAGTGTAGAATCTTCAAGACACAGAAACATTCCAACAATGGGGTTAGGTCAAGTTCATGGGGAGGGTGCCCCTACCCCATTGTAGAAGGAAGTAGTAGTCCACAAAACTTTATAGGCCAGAAAAGAGCCTTTAAGAGGATAGAGTAGACTATTGAGGATAAGAAAGAAAGTATGTATTGCCACTATTGTTCAAGATAAGAAAGAAATTATGTATTGTTACTATTGTTCAAAAAGCCCAGAATTTCCAGACAGAAGATATTCAAAAAGATTAAAAGAGAAATCAGAGGAAAGAAAAATACTTGCATAAGAAAAAAGTACAGTTGTGTACATTTACCATAAATGTAGATGTTCGAGTGTATTCACTGTTGCAGTCATCACACTTGGGTTATCCTGCCAGGGGTAGCCCTCAGTTGCCCTGAATATTAGAGGCTTAGTATTTCTGTGCCGGTTGCTGTCACTCCAGGACTGACGTCAGGTCGTCAGTGGTACAAAATCAGGCAGCTGACGCCATTACATCAGTTTTCTTGCCCCAACTGACAGGAGCCCCCAAATAGGGAGCTAGGTTATGCTGGAAGAACACCACCAGTAGAATGTAAATACCAAAATTCCCTGTAAGCAGAGAGGGAGAGAGAGAGACAAGGGGGATAGAGAGTGGGAAACCAGGACTGAAACAGTGAATATACTTTAACATCTACATTTATGGTAAGTGTATATAACTGTACTATGTTCTTCATGTTTCACTGTTGCAGTCATCACACTTGGGTTGATTTCCAAAGCTGAAGAAAAGGGTGGAGGCAGTCAAGAAGACTGGGGGCTGGCTAGGATGCCCTGCAAGACTACAGTGGCAAAGCCTTCCCTGGATTTCGAGAAGATGGGCAGGTAGTATTGCTTGGTGAAGGTATGAACAGAAGTCCATGTTGCAGCCTCCAGGATGTCCCTGGTGGGGACCCCTCTGAGAAAAGATGCAGAGGTGGAGGTTGCCCTGGTGGAATGTGTCCTGACCCCCTTTGGGGGTGGTTTCCCATGCTGTTTGTAGCAGAAATGGATGCAGTGTGCTATCCATTTGAAGATTGTTTGGATATGGCCGTGCCCTCTGCCCCTGCTGCGAAGCTGACTAACAATTGATCAGTTTTTCTAAAAGATTTAGTCCTATCCAGACAGAATTTGAGCTGTCTATGCACATCTAGAGAGTGCACAATCCTTTCCACCTTGTTTTGTGGGTTAGGGAAAAAGGTGGGCAAATAAATGGATTGGTTGACAGCCACACTGTTCACCACTTTAGGCATGAAGGATGGGTTAGTCCTGAGGGAGAGTCTGTCAGAATGGAAAATGATGAAGGGCTCTACAGCCATGAGTGCTTGTAGCTCTGAAACTCTTCTAGCTGAAGTGATGGCCAGAAGCAAGGCTGTTTTCTAAGAAAGGAATTTTAACTCTGCTGAAGCTGCAGGCTCAAAGGGGGGTAGGGTGAGCTTTTCCAATACAAAGTTAAGGTCCCAAGCTGGGGTAGGAGCTCTTCTGGGTGGCCTTAAGTTGTTAGCTCCTCTTAGGAACTGTTTGATGAGAGGGGGTGAGAAGAGAGGTGGCTCTGTGCTGTAATGAGCAGAGATGGCAGAGACATACATTTTAATAAAAGAGAAGGATAGACCCCTGTGTAGTAGGTCTGCTAAGTAATCCAATATGAGAGGTAGGGAGGGCTGTGCTGTTTCATCTCCCTTAGCCTGGATCCAGATGCAAAACCTTTTCCACTTGTCAGCATAGGATTTTCTACTGCTGGGGCATCTGGCCTCAAGTATAACCTCCAGGACTTGTTTGCTTAGACTGACAGCTTGAGGAGAAGTCAGGGAATAAGCCAGGCTGCCAGGTTCAGGGTCTGCAATTTTGGATGCATGAATTCTCCATTGTTCTGGGTCAGGAGTGTTGGGATCTGAGGTAGGTGCCATGGTTGCAGGGGTGACAGGCTACACAGCAGTGGGTACCAGTGCTGGTGTGGCCAGTCTGGGTCAATCAAGATTGCCCTCGGTTTTTCCTCCCTTATTTTGAGCAGTACCCTTGAAATGAGTGGTAGAGGGGGAAATGCATAGATCGAGAGGTTAACCCATTGGGACAATAGAGCATCCACTTTCCAGGCTATGCTGTGAGGTTCCCTGGTGCAGAATTTGCTGAGCTGATGATTGTAGTGGGAGGCAAAGAGGTCCACCTTCAGGGTTCCCCATTTCAGGGTTACAAGGTTGAAGGTTCTGTGGTCTAGCTGCCACTCGTGTGGGTCTAGCAGGTTTCTGCTTAAGTTGTCTGTCAGAGAGTTTAGGGAGCCTGGCAGGAATTGTTCTAGCAGGTGTATTTGCATGGCTGAGGCTGTGTGCCAAAGGGTCATGGCGAGCCTGCAGAGAGGATAAAAATGAGTCCCTCCATGCTTGTTGATATACCACGTCACTGTGGTGTTGTCTGTTTTGATCAGTAGAGGCCCTGGGGAAAGTAGGAGTCTGAAAGCTGTCAGGGTGTGCTGAACAGCTAGCATCTCTTTTTGGTTGGTGCCCAGATGTATTTGATTTGGGCTCCAATGGCCCTGAATGCACCTGCTGTCCAGGTATGCACCCCAGACATAGTGTGATGCATCTGTGTTGAGGGTCTGGGTGGTGTGGGGCTGTGAGAAGGGAAGTCCCTTTTTGTGGTTGCATGCTGCTGCCCACCAAAGAAAATATTTCCTTAGACAGGGTATCTTAGGTATGATAGTTTCCAGGTCTTGAGAGTGTTGACACCAAAGGTTTTTTAGGCACCATTGTAGTTTCCTCATAAGCATTCTGGCATATGGAATGAAAAGAAGGCAGGAGGCCATGAACCCTAGAACTTGCAATATTTTCCTTGCGGATAACTGGGTTCTGGTGGCTAGTTGAGAGAAGTAGCCTGTCAGGTAGGCTTGTTTTTCTGGAGTAAGGAACGCCGTCTGGGATGCTGTGTCCAGGCTTGCTCCCAGGAATACAATTTGTTGTGTGGGGACTAGTTTTGATTGCTTTTCATTGATACTATACCCCAGGGAGGTCAGTAGGTCCTTTACAAAGGTCAGGTGCTGTAACAGCTTTTCCTGACTGTCTGCCTGAATCAGGCAATCATCTAAGTAGGGGTAAATTAGAATATTTCTTTGTCTGCAAAAAGCAATGGCTGGAGCCAGGCATTTTGTGAAAACTCTGGGAGCAGTGGATAAGCCAAAGGGAAGTGCAGAGAACTGAAATTGCATAGATCCTGCCCTGAAACGTAGATATTTCCTGCAAGATTCCCTGATTGGGATGTATAGGTAGGCCTCTTGTAGGTCTAGGGTGTCTAACCAAACATCCTTGGAAAGCATAGGGGGAAGCTGCTGGAGGGTTAGCATTTTGAATTTTGGTATCACCAGAAAGGTGTTTAGACTGAATAGATCGAGGACTGGGCACCAGGTGCCCTCTTTTCTGGGTACCAGGAAGAGTCTGGAATAGAAACCTTGGCCTATCTGGTCTGCAGGAACATGCTGTATTGCCCTCAATGAGAGCAGGGGAAAGACTTGCTTTTTGGCCTCTGCCCACTGGTTTGCAGGAAGATCTGGGAACCCTTTTGGGGTTGGCAGAGTGTGGAAATAAAGTCTGTATCCCTGAAACACTATGTTGAGGACCCATCGGTCATTGGTAATAGAGGCCCAGCTGTTTGCATGGAAGGAGAGTTTTCCTCCTAGGGGCACACGCAGGTGGGCAGAGGTAAGGAGTAGAGGTGTAAAGTAATTGTGAGTTCTTACCATAAGGGGGTGGTTTAGCACTCCCTGTTTTTGAAGAGGAGGAACTCCATTGCTTTGATCTCTGCATTCCCTGGGACTGCGGTCTGAGGGGTCTGCTTCCCCTGGGTCTGGGCTGAGTGGGCCAGAAAGGACCAGTGCTTAGAGAGGCAATGCCTACTAAATCTCTAAGGCTGGACCTGGGACGACATGCTCGACAGGCCTTGTTGCTTCGCAATAGATGGCTTGCACCTGTCACCCCTAGGCTTTCGAATACTGGCCAAGGCTCTTGCTGCCCCCATAGTGCCTTTTTTAGGCAAGGCTCAAAAGTCAAATGCACCTCCGTAAACAGCACAAATAAAAAAATGAGGGTTATGCTACTCAACGCTAGGAGTTTAAATCTCAAAATGCATGCGCTCAAAGCACTCCTCAGTATGGAGAACATCGACATCTGTGCAGTAACTGAAACCTGGTTCAAGGCTCCACAGAGTACCCCAGCAGTACCGGGCTACAACTCATATCACACATTTCGGCCACAGAATATGGACTGAAACACAAAAGGAGGGGGTATATCATTATTCATAAAGGACACCTACTCCTCCAGGTTAGTGGCGCAGCATGATACCTCAGAGATCATCCATGTGCAACTTGACATCAGGCAAATCTGCAATGCAAGTTGTGGCCTGCTACAGATCACCCTCCATGACCCAGGACCACAACTCCACTTTTCTGGAGACACTAGAAAACATGAAGGTCCTACCAAACACCCTGATATTGGGAAATTTCAATTACCCTGCCGTTAACTGGGAAAACTACTCAAGTACAAACTCCCAGGTCCAGCGCTTCCTGGAATTTATCAACTCAAATGCCCTGGATCAGCTGGTAAACTCCCCTACCAGAGGTTAAAACATATTGGACCTGGTCATCACCAACATGGGCGACAGTGTTCCACACCAGAGGTCAACCTGTCACTGGTTAGATCAGACCATAGACTAATCACTCTGGATGTCCACACCACCACCTCCAACCAAGGAAAACACAGTGAAAAACTTTTCTATAGCAAATTTCACCTTACTTAATACAGATGTGGTAAGTTTCACATCCCCCACGCTAAAGGATAACAGTGTCCAAGATGCAGGAACCTTTACAAATGCACTCTGAGTACCTACAAGGATGCATAGATCATGCCATCCCTAGCAAAACCAAGACTCACTCCCATAAGAGAAGGAAACCAGTCTGGTGCACCCCAGCCATAAACAGGTTATACAATAGAAGGAGGAAACTAGTTCAGAAAAAAAGCAAATCCCAAGAAGTAAAGACATCCTGAATCAGTATCACTAAGAAACTAAGGTCTCTCATAAAATCCTCCAAGGCTAACTTCAAAAGAAAAATAGCCAAGGATTCGAAAGATAACCACAAAGCCTTCTTTAGCTATGTCAAGAATCTAAGTGGCAACTCGCAGAAATGCTCTGAGCTACTGCAAAATGGCACAAAATATACTGAACCCACTGATAGTGCCAACATCCTGGCAGATAGATTCAGTGCAAACGTCAACCCCATCTCACCCCCAAAAGGGCCAACAACAATACCAGAAAAGTGTAGTCCCAGAAATCACAGATGCACAGGTGAAAACAGCTCTTTCAAAAGCCAAAAGCACAGCATCAATGGGGCCAGATGGTGTCCCAGGCTGCACCTTGCACGAACTACAGAACGAACTAACCCTCCACCTAAACACACTGTTCAACCTCAGCCTCTCCACAGGCTATGTGCCCATAGAATGGCGCACAGCAATGGTTATTCTGCTCCACAAAGGAGGGGCCACAACTGACCCTGGTAACTATCACCCCATAAGCCTGAGTAGCCTGGTCTGAAAGGCTATGGAGCACATCATCATGGAACTCATTAACAAAGACACTGGGAACCTCCAAACACTTGACCCAACCCAGTTCGACATTGTTAAGGGCAGATCATGCCTACTAAACCTGGTTGACTTCTTCAAGACAGTCACCAAGGCCATAGAGGAGGGGAAGGTAGTTTACACACAGCCTACCTTGACCTCGACAGGGTTTTTGACACCATTCCCTACTCGAGAATTATAGAAAACTCACCAGCCTGAACATAAACCCCTACGTCACGAGATGGGT